>NW_015639521.1:96057-100590 GCF_001515625.1 Sinocyclocheilus rhinocerous | reverse complement strand
CGAGCTCTCTGACGCCCCCTCCGTATCAATCTCCTCGGAGAAAGACAGGCGGAGCGTTGCGCCCTCTCCCCGGGGTGGAAGTACCGCAGCGCGGGCTTCCGAAACCCCGAGAGCGGGCACTGGATCTGGTGGTTAAGGAAGTAGATAGGGACGCGCCCGTCTACATTCCCTCCACCGGATCCATATGCGAAACCCACAAGCACAGCCGCCGCTCCGCCTCAGCGAAAGCGGGGCCGGCGCCGCGAGAAACGCTAGTGAATGCTCTCTCCTCAAAGAGAGCCCTCTGAGAGCGAAGCAAGGCAGTAACAAACGCTAGCAAAACGGGCCGTCAGCTCCTTTTTTTCCGAGAGCTGACTCTGCGTGCTTGCTCTCAAGCAGACAACAAACAAACAGCCTGAACGCTGCCTGCCCTCGCTTTCTTTTCTTTTTGGTTTTGTCTTGAGATTTCGTGACAGACAACACTAAATAAGACTCACAAACAGATATCAGACTGACACACATCAACAAACATCCTGTACAAATGCATTCAAAACAGATCTGGAGCGACTTCACTTTGAAATGAATGTAGTGTGCACACAAGCTGTTAGTATATGTAATCTCTTAATAATATATACTTATTTAATTATTTATTTTTTTTAACTAGCAATATATTACTGTATCCTCCACTACAACACTTATACTATAATACTACTAATATAATATACATAATTATATACATATAATATACTTAACTTATCTAATATACTTAACACAACGTTAGTTTTATAATGTAGTGCCCTCCAATAAAATATTATATAAAATATTACAGTGCCATTGATTTTCATTCAAAATATTCAAATAATTTAATTATAGAAATAAATATTAAATAATTGAAATAAATATTTTATTTTCCAGTGTATACTGTACATTTTTAAGTAAGTAAGTTTTATTTATAGAGCACATTTAAAATTCAGCGTCTTTCTTTTCTTTTTGGTTTTGTCTTGAGATTTCGTGACAGACAACACTAAATAAGACTCACAAACAGATATCAGACTGACACACATCAACAAACATCCTGTACAAATGCATTCAAAACAGATCTGGAGCGACTTCACTTTGAAATGAATGTAGTGTGCACACAAGCTGTTAGTATATGTAATCTCTTAATAATATATACTTATTTAATTATTTATTTTTTTTAACTAGCAATATATTACTGTATCCTCCACTACAACACTTATACTATAATACTACTAATATAATATACATAATTATATACATATAATATACTTAACTTATCTAATATACTTAACACAACGTTAGTTTTATAATGTAGTGCCCTCCAATAAAATATTATATAAAATATTACAGTGCCATTGATTTTCATTCAAAATATTCAAATAATTTAATTATAGAAATAAATATTAAATAATTGAAATAAATATTTTATTTTCCAGTGTATACTGTACATTTTTAAGTAAGTAAGTTTTATTTATAGAGCACATTTAAAATTCAGCGTTACACTGACCAAAGTGCTGAACAAAACCAATAATAAAATACAGTACATTCTAAAATAAAGTAAAATTTAAAAAACAATAATAATTTTTTTTTTTATATCGCCAATAACAACAGTTCCCTTTCAGTCGGTCACTCTCGACGTCACGTCGGATGACCGACGAAATTGGGATCTCGCTTAGAGAGACCAATCTACTTCGAGTGTAAACTAAATGAGCCAATGCACATTGGCATGCGATTATTGCATCCAGCTGCCGCTGATCACAGCGTGAGTATAAGTAGGCAGCAGATGCAGCGCATATTCAGCTTTTCGCTTCAGAGCCGAGCGATCACATCGTTCTGCTCCTGACTACTCTACTGAGAGAAGAAGACTGAACGAGTTCAGCACGCTCTTGGAGAGCTCTTCGTGTTGGAGGTACGGCGCTTCAGCGGTGGTGGTTTAACGTGTCGAGTGGGTTGCACACATCAGGCTGCACTACCCCCTGTTTGCGCTAAAAGAGCTTTTTCCCTAAAAGAGCAATTTCGGGTGCGTCTTTTTAAAGACGACGTTGCGTGGCAAACTTGACGTTACGTCTTTGTAAAGACGATGTGGGTCTTGCTATAGACAACGTATCACCCGAGCGTTTCTGGATGCGGTCGTTACCTGGCACTGGGTGATGGTCACGATCGCTGCCTCACGTGCCTGGGCATGTAGCACGCTGAGGTGGCGTTTGTGGATGAGTCATCTTCTCATTGCGGGAAGATGATCATCTCAGAGTCGCGGGCCAAGCTCCGTTTCCTCAAGGGGCGGAGTTCCGTTGCCGGTCATCCGACGTGACGTCTCCGTTCCCTCCTTCAGGGAATGAGGGTTACCATACGTAACCGAGACGTTTCACATTCAATTAATAGCCCGGAAAGGCATTAATGGAAGATACAGCTGAGAATCATCTGCATAAAAATGAAAAGAGATTTTATATTTCCTTATGATATTTAAGTTCACATGAGTATTATTAACACCTCATACAATAAGTAAGTGCTAAGCAACAATGTCCTATACTATACTCGATCTGATGATATATATATTTATAGCAACTAAAAATTACATACAATGTTGCTATATATAATCCTTTTGTATACTGACTATATTGTGAAAAATGTAAGTGTGTATCTCTGGCACCATGGAATCATCACTCGGTTTAAGAATCCCTATCAACCTTACACAGAAAACTAGGACCTGTACCACATTTTCAACCAATGGCTGGAGGAGTGTTCAGGGAAACCTGTTGGGCAACAGTCATTACATGTACAGTTCCATTAGGTGACAACAATCCAGATTACACACTTCAATAAGGTTTTGCAAAGCTTGCCAGTAATTGATTTTTACCAGCTTTGGTTTTTTTTGAAGATGGATGTAGGTTCAAAGAGTGAAGAGAGGGTTGGAAAAGCCTCAGCCCCTTCAACCGCACCCTGACCATAACCCTGAGTAATTGGTCGTGATAAAGATCTGACTCTAGTTGTTCACAGCCTGGGGACTCACAAGAACCTTTTTGTTTATCACTGAGAGCTGCCTGATCCAAGCAGACCATCAGCAAACGCATTACAATTACAGGCCATACTCAAACAACATGTAGATACAGTGCAATGCAGTCTGTGTTTGTTCAGTTTTATGAGGTGGAATTTAATCATCCAGATCACAGGCTATTTTCTTTTATCATATGTATGGGCTTTATTACTTGTTGGTAGATTTAAATATCAAACAGATGGAGTGGCCTCAAGCCTGGGTTGAATCTGTATCAGTTAGGACAATAGAACCAAACAAGCTTTGTTATTCAGAAAGGTCATGACACCATTGATACTAGACAAGAGACTACAGTAGATCATTCAGTATTTTCAAACTGAAGTACCTGAAAAGAAGTGTGAGGGTCAAACAATCCTGACTGTCAAATCCCCACATAATGTTTCCAAAAATGCCCTCAATTTCTAGATGTCTTTAATGTCACTGCAATTTTATTCTGCCTTGGGACAAAATGTGCATATTGCCACTACATCCCCCTACATTAATAAGCTTTTGTGATAAATAAATAAGTAGTTTCCTAAAATGAGATGAACAAAATAGAGAAAGGTCAGGAGACATGCAGAAAAGAGGGTGTTTTTTCTTTTGTTTTCCTAAACTGTCGTCTCCGAGCACTTTTCCAAAGGTTAAGATGACAGAAGCTCAGATGAGACGCTGAGGGTGGGCAGGAAGGGCCGGTCCCTAAGCGGGGCCTCCAGTCCCCCCAAGGGTCCTCGCTGACTGAGACGCACCCTGACAGTAGGCAGCAGGACACTGGCACACCGCGGGCAGCATGGGCACCATGGGGCAAATCCCCTTCTCTGTGCCTCTCTCTCTCTCTCGCATACACACACACACACACACAAATGCACACATCTCTCATCTGTAGACACAGTACAGAAAAACAAGACTGAAAATGAGAGGATAATTGTAGGAGAATGGCATAAAAATCTGAAATGACCAAAATGGGAAGAGTGCCAATGAGTGAAAGTTAAGGAGAGAAACAGATTGTGACAGTGTATCATAACCCAATAAAAGAATGCCATTACAGAGCCATCGGGAACATTATGACGCCCATTCCAGTGCCTTCCTACTGCACCCATTCTGATATCTAATTCAACTCGATTGTTTGATGATGATTAGTTGACTGGAGTTTAATTTTCATACCGCAAGAGAGAGCTTAAAGTCATGGTGGAGTTTTCTAGAAATGGAACTGCACTGGAGCAGTGGCTTGTGACCCAAAAATGAGTTGCAGGGCAGCAGGAAAAAACAATGATAAATGCAAATAATAAAAGGCAACTAACCATGTAATTGTGCATAATTAGGACAGGCTTATGGGGTTTGAAAAAGGACAAGAAAATGCTTTTCTAAAAGTATCTTTTGTTGTTGACGTGGAAGGCCATATGTCCACTAAAACTCTAACAGTTCCAATTTATCGGTCACTTCCACAATTAAGGTAGATGGGTCAATTATGTGATCTATTAATTCATAAAAAAAAAAAAAAAAAA
>NW_015639521.1:75739-95951 GCF_001515625.1 Sinocyclocheilus rhinocerous | reverse complement strand
AAAAAAAAAAAAAAAAAAAAAAAAAAAGTAAAACGCAATTCACACATATAATGACTTGAGTACACCTCTTCTATGATTAATCTTTGTGTTAAAATTAATTTGGATTTGAATGCTTTGATAAACTCCAAAATGTCAAGGTTATACAACTGTCTGTCATGACAAGGTGTGTGGAGGCAGGCAGGATGACAAGGAAGACAAAGATTCCAATAATGACTTTTAATGTAGACACAAGGCAGATTCAGGTAGGTGAGACACACACACTCGGGGTAACATTCACACTAACCGACAAGCTGGAACACAATGGACAGGAACTGATATAGGGTGGATAATTAGTGATGGAGGGAGGAGCCAGGGAGACGACAGGAGGGAACCGGAGCAGGAGGAGGAGCCAGGGGGGACCCAGGCCACAGCCATAATAGCGGCCCACGGTTCAAAAGGGGAAGAAACCACAATAAACAGTCCACAGGGGCGTTACACTGTCCTGATATTATATTGATGAAAAATCCTCATTACAACCGGAAAAATGTTGAATATTTACGAATAAATAATTCAGGATTAATAATTTCAAGATTGAGTTGTGAACACGTATAAAAATTCTAAGTAAAATGTCCGAATTTTTCACATGGTTACAGCATATGACTTATCATGACATATGACTGAGTCCATACAAAACCAACATGGATACACAGAGCACATTTTTTTTTCTTTGTTTCTTTCTTTATCATAGACACAGTTACACAGCATGGCAATATGCCAATGTGTACAAGTTACCAAATTAAATTAATCAATCAGTCAATCAATCAACCAGTCAATCAATAAATAGACTATTAAATACAGGTTACATTTTTGTTTGGTGTTGATTTGGTTCCAATATACTAAAACACCAACAACAGTAAAAGCGAGAATAATATATATCCAGAAAACTCTGCATGCTCAGCCATTAGAAAGATCTGTGGACATTTGAAGTTCTCAAAATAGGGGGTTCTTGCTCCAGACAACATCCTTTATGCAAGCTGCACTTAATGAGATGGGATGTCAACTTGTTACACAAGGTTGATCTTACACAAGATATCAGATAGCTTTTTGGTAATAAATAACTCCCATGCAATTATTAAGAGGTGGAATTTGTTATACGAACATGCTACAATTGTCTGCTCATTTGCATAGATTGCACCTGGGGTGCAATGCATCAAAATGGCACTCCTTCTGCCCTGCTGGTAATCACATACATATGCACATGCAGATTGGTGCACACATAAATATGATTGTAAGACAAACATTCTACACTTACACATTGTGTTTTACATACAGGTTCAACGGTACAAATCAGGTTTCCTTTTGAAATGTGTCCAAGCTGACATAACAGGAAGTTGAGGAAAAGTATGTATGTATGTATATGTATTTATTTCATTGAGATGAAATGATAAAATAATAATAAAAAAAGATTAATGCATTAATAATAATTTAAATAATTTTATGAATACAATTTAAAAAATTACTTTTTAAAGGTGCAGTATGGGCAATTTGTCCTTTTAGCGGTCAAGCAACTGCAAGTTACTCGCGTTTGGTAAGGTAACAGTCTTTCATTGTTGTTTCAAAAAATACATAAAAAAAGGTAACAGAAATTGGAGCACACTGACATTTGATATAACAAAATAACTTTTGTCACAATCTGTGATGGCGTGGAACGATGGAGAGGAGGAATAAACGAAACAGTCTTTAATCCAAGAAACACAGGGTACATCCAACACTGGGAATGGCATGAAACACATGAACATAACAAGTAGAATCAACAAAGATAGACTGCACAGACAAGGACTTAAATACAGGGGATGATTGGGGAAACACAGGTGTATGGGATGACTAATCAAACTAATTAACAAAACATGAAACAGACAGTCCATGATCCTGACAACTTTAGCTTTAATTTAGTTTAAATTATTTTAAAGAATACATGTATTGACAATATTCCAAATTTATGTTCTGAATGTAATAAATATAGTAAGTGCTCTATGTCACTGTAATGAGGAGACATCCCGCTTTACCTGAATGTGAACGACATTTTGAAAAGAAGAAAACCAGACAACTTATTTACCGTATTGACCCGAATATAAGACGATGTTTTTTTCTTGGAAATACATCTGAAAAAACGGGGTCGTCTTATATTTGGGCCAATACGGTAATACTTTAAAATATTTTTTTAAGCAAAATGCCTGTCACTATTTTGGAAGAATGATAGACCAACAGTGAGAGCGATGAAAGAAATGGCAATTCATATGTCAGTGAAGAAGACCTATACATTATAATACATAAAAAGGATAAATGCAGTTTGCCAGTCTTTGATATGTTTGATGCAAATAATGAAGGAAGGTATTTTCAAGGTTGTAGCATATATGCTCTATACAACTTAAAAAAATTGGGGTTGGTAATATTTTTAAAAAGTTTTTGAAAGAAGTCTCTTATGCTCACCAAGGCTGAATTTACTTTTTATTATATATTTACAATGTTATTTATTCCTGTGATGGCAAAGCTGAAGTTCCAGTCTTCAGTGTGACATGATCCTTCATCAATGTTGAAAACAGTTGCTTAATGTTTTTGTGGATTTTTTTGTTGTTGTTAGGATTCTTTGAAATCTTTTCTAACATAGATGTCTTTACTGTCACTTTTGATGAATTTAACTGATTCTTATATATTCCTATATAGACATATATAAACTTTCAGAAAAAAAAGGTAGCTGTCACTGGGACGGTACCTTTTCAAAAGGTACACCTTTGTACCTAAAGGGTGTGTATTGGTACCTTAAAGGTACATGTCAGGGCCGGCACCAATGGGAGATTGGGGACATTTGTGGGCCTTTTCCCCCCAAACAAGTTACTGTGCCCCCCTTCCCTTCCTCTACACACGTGATCGATTTGTGCCCTTGTATCTAAATGCTATACCTTTTGAAAAGGTACTGCCCTAGCGACAGCTTTTGCATATACATGCCATAGCTCCCTCTCCATTTTCATTCTTCATATTTTTGTTTCCAGGGTTTGATTTTGCTGTTAGTAATTTTCAGACAGGCTGTTGATAATAGATGAGACACATTCACATTCTCTCAGGTTTAGGTTTAGCTATCTGTTTTCTTATTATAGTAGTTACATGCTTCTAACATGGGAAAGTGTATAGACTAGAGACACTATAAAATCATGTAAATGGGGTATTTGCCAATATATGCTGTAGAACAGATTAGCAGTAATGTGTTCAAATGTTTTTGCCAGCCTTGCTCTTCATAGAACTAGTGGTAGCTATACTTGTAACAAGTATACTTATGTACAGTCTAGGACAAATGTTTAATAGAACCATAGAACATCTCAAACAAATTTGGCCCAGATTTGGCATGCATCTGGCACAGCAGGCATTCATCCGGCACTGGCATAGAGCATGTGGGCCAAACATGGCTCGGGTTTGGCAGAGATGGTACCGGGTTTAAGACGGCACACAAGACATGGGCCAGATGTCAAATGTAGTATTTGGCCCAGATGTCAAATATAGATATGTGGGCCAGATAAGTATGGCCGATCTTGACCCACATTTAAAATCCATTTCAAATATTTTTGAGTAAAATCCCAATGTTTTCCCATACAGAAAGGTAATATATTCACATATATGTGAAACACTGTTAAATATATTGAAATATATTTTGAAAATATATTTTGAAAATGCATAACATAAAGATCATGTTGCGTGTTTAATTATGTGTTTACGTATATGCGAAATTATATTCATGCCTCATGATATTATATGATAAATTATATTATCTCTTATATTATAGAATAGTATATCCTGTTGTTATATATATATATATATATATATATATACTACTCAGAGTTGACTGAACTTACACAATTCAGCTGTTCAGAACCCGAAAAGTAAGTAAGTCAGTCAACTCAGGGTTCAAGTTTTAACTCAGATTTGGGTGAACCTCCTTATTGAAACGGGCCCCTGGTCCACACTAGGACCGTTATTCATTGCGGTATGTGGGCCAAGCAAAAGCTGGTTGTGTGGGCCGGAGCTGGGCCAGAGAAAAATTGCTATGTGGGATGTCCCTTGTTGTAAACCTGAACTTAAAACAACATCACAATATATTTAAAAAAAGCTTTTCCTGGGCTAAAACATAATATGAGATATGTAATGCAATTCAGTACTTCAGCCTGATGCTTCTCTCTAACAATTTAATGTGTTGTTTAAACATAAACCAATTTCCTGTTGTAAAATTACTGCTCATTACTAGTGTGGATAACGGCTGGAACAACAGTATAATGGCTTGAGAGCAAATTACCAGCCCAGCCACAATATTAATTACCAGTTCACAAGGCACATTCCTCACTGAAAAAGTGTTTAATAAGATCACTTTTTTGCCTTATTTCCTTGATTACAAACAGCCCCAGATTTTCCCTTTAAACATAAACCAATTTCCTGTTGTAAAATTACTGCTCATTACTAGTGTGGATAACGGCTGGAACAACAGTATAATGGCTTGAGAGCAAATTACCAGCCCAGCCACAATATTAATTACCAGTTCACAAGGCACATTCCTCACTGAAAAAGTGTTTAATAAGATCACTTTTTTGCCTTATTTCCTTGATTACAAACAGCCCCAGATTTTCTTTCTTTCTTTTTTCCCCCCAAACAATGAAGAGGGAAGGGGGTGTGTTGGAGCAATTACTGTACATATCACAAAATTGAATTTACCTCATTATTCTAAAAAAGGCACCCGAGGTGATTTTGTATTTGCATCACTCTTTCCACAAATATCATCTTAAATGTACACATTTCGCTCAATGACTTGACTCAATTGTGAAAGTCAAGCAGCATTATTTTTTCCATTATGGATACAGAGCAGAGTTGATCATGTTTATTTCAGGAGTTCAATGCATTATTTACAAGTCGGATGCTAATAAAAGCAGACTGCTCATTTACTAATGACTTGGAGCATTTTTCCAATTACTTATATTAAAACTGAAAAACAATCTTATAAAACCTAGCAGGATAAACAGAGAGAGAGAGAAAGAGAGAAAGAGAGAGGGCAGAGAGAGAGAGAGAAAGCATGTGTATCCTGTTTTTCACTTTAATTGAAGCAGTTCAAAGATTATTTCGCTGTATTAAATAGACAAACCTGAAGGAATTGAATACAAATGTGATAAATGAAGGCTTGTCTTCAAAGAAAGGTGAAATGAACAGCAACGCTCAGGAGCAACAGGATAAAGATGGTTCTTTTCACAAACACCAAGCCTCTCTTTCTGACCTGTTCATTTCAGATCTTTATAAAGAAACAGGCAAGAGAGCAGTTGTCATAAGTTAGAATTGAATGTATTTTATGAACCTGTTCTCTGAGGAAAATAACACTTCAGATTAAATTAGTTTTCTTGTCAGTTGTTGACAGGACGAGCCCAGCAACTTATTACTGTTCGATCTGAAAATGGGTTTAGATATAAATTACAGTAATTTTTTTTTCTGTGAAAATGAAAGACATTACAGAAATACAAATAGTGGATAGTCAGATAATCAGACATGAAAAAGCTAACCCATGTTATTGGATTATGGATTTGTCACATGTTTTTTCAATCAGTGGGGAAGCATGTGAACAGTTTTGCAGCCATATACTGCCCAATTGGCTGAAACATAACAAAGGCAAAGAATGGGCATTTTTATTATCATTTCAGCTTTTACAGTAATGGATGCTACTCTCATAGGTTTGATTGATTGTATGGACTGTTATTTTTCTCTCTTTTTATTCTTCAAAAGAATAAAACATCGGTTTCATTTTTCTCTAGCTCTGAAGTTTTCAACAGTGAGTCATTCCTAAAAGATTTCAGAAGACCTTATAAAATGAGAAAGTTCATTTCCCATCATTATTTTCAGACCGATATTTCAATAATGTCAGTTTATGTCACACTAGACGTGACACATCCCATGTGGACAGGAAACACACTGCTATTTTTTTTCCTTTTTGTAACATTTTCAGGTAGTTATGAAAAGCAATACTGTAAAGCTTAGTATCAGAATGTTGTTTTAGTGTTTGCCTATTTTTCTTATTTGTCATTGTCATTTTAATACTTAAAAAAAGAACAAAGAACAAAAAACAAAAAAACAAGTGGTAATACTGAACAGACTCAGATTTCCTGTGAGCTGCAAGTGTCATGTACTCCATCTAATAGCTTATTATTACTGATAACATCTAAATGAGTTACCTATTAACTTCAAATGCTACACTCATTGGAAAATACAGGAAAATTAGTTAAGCTTGGCCATTGAGTTGCCATATATATGTATAACAAATGAATGAAGGGGAAATGTGATCAATATAGCTTTTAATTTTACACCTCATTGATCATGTCAATATCTCACACACCTTCAGCCATCAGTAGGAAAACTGATATTTTTCTAGACTATATTTCCAAGCTGACTGTGTATAACCTCTGACTCTACCAAGAACGCATATCTCCTTTGAAAGAAAAAAAAAAAAGTAAAATTGTAAGATTGTATGCTCACTCGTGCAATAATAATTTGGTTCCATAACACAAAATAACCTACTTACATCGACAACAGCAGAAAACACACTCAGTAACCTCATGTGATCTCATTTCTCTTTAAGTTGGCTTATTGCTTCACTGATTATAATGCTAAACATAGAGAAGTCAATTAAGAGTGAGATAGTAAAGGGCTGATTGCAATCTAATCAAATTGATCTCAACTTTAATCAAGCATTAGTAATGACTTGAGGCTGCAGTGGCCTGTGACAAATATGGCACACACACGCCCAAGTATACATGCACACATACATATAACAGTCTGAGGAACCATCTGGTTATGATGAAATATGAAAAAAACGTGTTTAATCCAACACACACTCACTTTAAACACACATACAGATACGAACTGTTTGAGAAGAGCAAATGTGTTAGCTGGAACAAATAAAACAGCGGTGGTCTCGAACTCCCCTTCTCATTCTTTGATGTCACAAGGTAGTTGGAGTTTGCAAATGGTGTCACATGGTTTATTGTCATTTCTATAATTAGACAGCCACAGATGTGCACACCTCCTGCCAACCCTGAGCCTCAATTAATTGTAGTCTCCCTATCCATCTCTAAAACAGGTTGAATTGGAATAGAGAGTTTTTTTTTTTTTTAACTAAGAACATTATCACTCAGGTGTTTAGTCACAGGTATCAACAAAGCCCAGCTGGTACTCACTTGATCAACAGGGCTTCACTAAGCAGGCCAAAGCAGATTGCAGCTGACTTGAAGAGCGAGTGTGGAGGGGGACTGTCAAAAGCAGTCATCATCCGGTACACCACATATGGCACAAGAGCCAGCAGGAGAACAGCGATGACTAGAATGGACCAGGTCTGCCACTGAGAGGCCACGGTCCGCCAGGGTGCACATCTCTGTAGCTGATACTGAGGGAGACATGGAGGGAAACTCATTAATGAAGGATAAACAGAAAGCGGGCAGTCAAAGGAGGAGATGCTTTATCTAATTTAGAGAAAATGGATTTGTCATATACAGGTGAAGTGTTTCTTTTTTGAATGTTTGCTATCCCAGCTTAACATATAGATATGTAGGTTGAGTTCCCTGAAAATTTTAAATATTGTCACTTTAATGCACTTTCAAAATATTGCCCTCCTTGTTTGAGAATCTTGACCTGATAGCAACTGGACAGGTGAAGTGTTCAGGAAATCTGTTTAAAAACAGTCATTATTTTGTGTTGCTAGAATAGAGTAGAGTAGTGTAAAATTGTGAGAGCTAAAGGGGTCAAGGTTTGGCTGGTTAGCATGACCCTGTTAGCCCCTGCTGGTAGATGCTCTAACTATACCATCAGGGACAAACAAAAAGCATCTTCATTGATGGCCACAAAAAAGACACTAATGTTCATAAGTTTGTGGTCAGTAAGATTTTTTTTTTTGAAAGAAATTAATATCAACAAGATATGTATAATGTTACAATGGATTTAAAGGGTTTGTCCACCCAAAAAATTAAAATTAGCCCATAAATTACTCACCCTCAAGTCATCCTAGGTGTATATGACTTTCTTCTTTCAGATGAATCTTTGGATAAAAGCGTCTGCTAAATGACTAAATAAATAAAATAAATAAATAAATACACCTAGGATGACTTGAGGGTGAGTAATCTATGGACTAATTTTCATTTTTGGGTGAACTAACCCTTTAATTTCAATTTCAAAACATGTTTAAAAAAAAAAAAAAAATTTAAATCCTTAAAAATGATCACAGTTTCAACAATATTAAGCAAATAACTGTCTTCAACAACAACAACAACAATATTCAAGCGTAGCGTTAGTTCTTATATATATAGTGTCTCAGCACTAAAGAGCAAAGATTGCAGATTTCAAATCGCATACTTCCAGGGGTAATGTGCCAGCCAAACAACTGCCATTGAGATAAGTGGGAATGTTTACAAATAGTTTGCTCAAAGTATTACAGATCATACCCTTATCCATAAGAAAAAAAGTAGACATATTTACCGTTTACAGTGTAAACCTTTGCTTGTTTCAGAAAATTAGGGCAAAACATTCAATGGCTGTTTAAACAATAATTACAGGTAATTTGAACACAAGAAATTCAAATCATTTCAGCAATCAAAATAGTTCTGATAGCATATCAGAAAAGCTTGTATAAAAGTATGCTGTTCTGTTTTCATTCTACATCCTGAGGCCTAGTCATTAGGGCTCCACAGAAAACAAACAAGCCGCCTTTGTGAGGCTAAACATCCCTCCTGACTACAGCTTGTGGCTTCACACCTGTTCTCTCTCTCTCTTTCTCCTTGGCTTTGGGCATGGAGGACTCTGTCACGGCCACACATTACGTGTGTATGTGTGTGTGTGTGTGTGTGTGTGTGTGAGAGTACACTCCACCACCCTCAGGCACTTTGTCGCTGACATTTTGTTTTATAGCCTGTTTTATTAATATTCTTGCCACTTACCAAATTAATATCCGAGTTGGTGAGAAATTTAATAACCACAAAATATTTTACAGGAAAGTATTTACACTGAAGAAGTAGATGAATATATCGCCACATCCTCAATTCATCTCAGAAAATAAACCAAACAGCTATTATATAAATAAATAAATAAATAAATAATTAATTGGAGTATGCTTTACAAACTGTTTCTACACAATTTGTTTTTTAGTGTATAAGCATGGGTCATCCCTACAACTTCAAATCTCAGTCCTCATGAGCTTTTGTGGATGAGGAGTAAGAAATCCCCCCTAAAAAAGAAAAAAAGAAAGAAAGAAAGAAACTTGAGAAAAAGAAAAATGCCTGACAAGCTAACCACTGCTGGTGTGATATCTATAACAGCATTTAATTAGTGTCCCTGCCTCATCTACAAATGCATACCGCCTCCTCACTTGTGTTAGAACAGCTATTCATTAATTAGTTTCTTTCTGGCAAGTGCCACTGAACTATCTGCAATGTTTAAGGTTGCATCAAGCCGCAGTAAGTGCTTTCCTGATAGCGGGACGCATCCATCTTAATTTCTCCACCTCTATGTTTGACTCTACCCTTCAGCCAGATGGAGAAAAACAGAGAGAGAGAGAAAGGCGAGAAGGAAAGAGAGCTTCAGAAGGACCTGATACGATTCTTCCCAAGCAGACCCTGAACTTTCACCTGCTTTTATTTCCGCACCAAAGCTAATTAATTTACAAAGGTAAAGTGGGTGCCCACTTGTGGAGGCGTACGAGAGCTGCCATGATCTGAGGCACATGCGGCAACAGATACAAACCAACATGTGGAGCTTTTCAGGATCTCGCCGGAAAAAAAAATCAACATCAAAGTCGGACAAATATAAACAGGCTAGATTCATACGGCAAATAGATATGGGCTGTGAGAGGAGAAGCTGTCCCACTAGCACACAGATACTTCCTGAATGGCCTTTTCTTCCTCTCTGTGTTTCAAACTACACAGTGTACCTACACAGGCCCCTGCCAGCCTAATATTCATCCAAAAACAGCCCGCCTTCACCTGAATGTAAACATTAGATAGTCTGTACATCATGAGCGGCCTTTGCTCCTCTGGGTGTTTTGCATTGCTGTGCTCCAGGTGTAATATTAGGGTTTATTTATTCAAGGAAGGCATGTGGCATTAGTAGCACAGTTAGACTGGTTTCTATATGTGGATGCATGATTGCCTAGTATTCCCACAAGAGTACTGATGGATAAATGGATTTAGGTTTGACTTGATGATGGTTCGAAGCTGCTGTTTTTAATGGGGGCTGTGTGTTTTGAGTACATTTAAGGGGGTATTTACATAACCCAAGAATAGGGGGCATTGAAAAGTACATGGCCTGTGTGGACCTTCATGCTTGCTAATACACTCTGGAGTTTTAATTTAGCTGATTTCCTTTACCCTCATGTACTTCTTTCCCTAAGCCAAACTCAGATTCAGTTTCTGCATGTCATGCCTAAATGTTTTTGTTTTCTTTTCTTAAATGCCAAGGTGGTCAGTGTTAAAAAAAATGCCTGCAAGTCTTCATTTCACATTTCTTGTTTACTCTCACATGAAAATAACCACTGAAATAAGTTTATTACACTGGGCAGTTCAAAAGTTTGGGTCCTGTAACATTTTTTTAATGAAAACAAAAAAGTTTCTTATGTTCAAAATATTAAAAAAAATCTTGTAAAAATGTAAGGTTAAGGTTCAAAATTAAGAAATTACATTTCAAAATGTAATTTATTAATCTGATGGCAAAACTGAATTTTCAGCAGCCATTACTCCAGTGTTCAATGTTCCATTATTCTTCAGAAATTGTTCTAATATGCTGATTTGGTGCACAAAGAACATTATTATTAATGCTGAAAAAAAAGTTATGCTGCTTAATAATTTTGTGGAAACAATGAAGAATTTTAAATGTCATTATAAACATCTTTACTGTCACTTTTATAATTGTAATCCTTGCTGATTTTTTTTTTAAAGTACACTGTCTTACATTTTTCTACCATTGCATGACATATTAACCAACCCTAACTTGAAGTAACCAAGATATCGCAGCTATAAAGACATTCTTTCTGATAATTCTCAAGGAATTTAAAAGAAAAAGGTTCCACTTTAATGCACTAGTGTGATGGTATTGTCATTCTAAAGTATTATAGACTAAAATAGTCCTGCTTTTATTTATAAACTCTAGCTTATTGAGGGAAAATTTCTGCCTTTGTGCTTGCGCTGAATAGATACAAAGAGCTGAGATGCTACTTTGTTAAAGAAACACAGTTTGCCATCATCTAAAGATAATGGACACAGTTCCCAAGGTAAAAGCTTTTGAGGGCTAATATGTTGTTGAACAATGTGAGACTTCTAATGGAGGGACAGTAAAGGAAAAGGAACGCACAGAGGATAAGGGTGGAGAGAATTGGTGAGTCCTTTTGTCTTAAATAATCAGAGGCAAGATGGCAGAGCCTGTTAAAAGTTTTTTAATGGGTGAGCACTGAAATGGAGCACTACTGTGTAGCTGTTAGCCTTGTATCTCTGTCCTCTCAGTATATGCCCCTGGGCCCCTGTCATATTTGTATTTAAACAATGGCTCTATCAAGGCTAAGGAGACGCGGTTTGGGTTAAATGCACCACAAAAGGGACAAAGAGTACAGCAGGAAAATTTGATTACCCTGAAAGACCCAAAGAAAAGAAACAATATTATTGAGACAAGCAGAGGAAAATATGGGCTTGTGGGTTTCCATGTTTTTCTGTTCCTTCTGGAATAGAATTATTGGATGTAAACAAGATTTTATTTTATTCTGAAAAATACAGAAGTAATTTATTAGACTGACTCAAAAATAAATAAATAAATAACTGAATACAAAGTGATACAGTAATTTATTCAACCGTGGTGGTGAACAGTTTTGCTTTTTTTCCCATTTATTATTATTTAGGGCTGCAAAAATATTTCGGAAATGAAGTGGGTAAAGTATTAATAATTATAATAATAAATAACAATAACCCAACTTGTTAATAAAAAATTCAAAACAGTGGTGGATAATTAAACATCATATTATCCCAAATGGTACGAATTTGTAACATCTGTAGTAGGTAATCCAGTATAACTACATATGCTTGTTGTAATAAATTAACTTTTAGTTAACAATCACAGACAGCGTTGTGTTCATCACCTCCTAATGTTTTATGAAAATGACCTTTAGGAGCCATTCCAATCAATCAATTAGACGACACAAGGCCTATTGGGATTATTTAAAAGCCAACATCTCGGAAGTAGGACACTACATATTATTCCACGATCCATATTAATAAGGCAACCCAAATACATTTTCTACATTTGTGCATTACGTATATATGACATCATTTTTGGAAATGCATTTCACCTGAGGGCCTAACTACACATCTATTATAAATTTGTTTCTATATTTACAAGACGTCCTCTTTGCACTAGTGCGTACAAAATCAAGCACACACACAAATGAAAAACTGTGTGTGTGCGTGAGAGAGAGTTCAAACTGTGCACAAGCTTTGCCACTGATGCGGTACAAACAGTACAGATCCATTGGCAATTGGGAAACGGAGTCTGCGGAAACAATCACAATAATATTTCTCTCAAGGGAGGCAATAACGACTGGTCACATCTACAAGAGGGGCACAGTTCATCTTTAACATGCTGTAAATGATGGAATAGAACTATTGGATGTAAACAAGATTTTTTTTTTTTTTTTTGTGGAAAAATTCTGTAGTCATTTATTAGACAGATAATAAAAAGGGAATTCTATTAACTTTTATTAAATGAAAATGAAAAAAAATTAATAAATAAAACACTTGACTGTGAGTGGGACATCCTCATATATACAGTCACCATGCACAACAATAAAAATCCCCCCCCCTCTGTTGTTACAACAGCTGCAACCTCATACATGCTTAACCTTAATAAAGCAATTAGTTGCCTGTGTGTTTAATATCTAAATAGGACAAATTCAAACCATCTATAAGTTGATATAGATTAGCTCTTTAATGGGTAATGAATGTGAAAATTGTTCTCCCAGCTTTTGATACATGACCTCTTTACATGTTTTGAATGCATATGTGTAATAAAGTGGATGTAAAGGAAAAATGAACTGGGTCAGGCATCTGTTTTGATAAAAGAGATGCTTTATATGTAATTAGGTATTCAAAACAGTGGTGGATAATTAAACATCATATTATCCCAAATGGTACGAATTTGTAACATCTGTAGTAGGTAATCCAGTATAACTACATATGCTTGTTGTAATAAATTAACTTTTAGTTAACAATCACAGACAGCGTTGTGTTCATCACCTCCTAATGTTTTATGAAAATGACCTTTAGGAGCCATTCCAATCAATCAATTAGACGACACAAGGCCTATTGGGATTATTTAAAAGCCAACATCTCGGAAGTAGGACACTACATATTATTCCACGATCCATATTAATAAGGCAACCCAAATACATTTTCTACATTTGTGCATTACGTATATATGACATCATTTTTGGAAATGCATTTCACCTGAGGGCCTAACTACACATCTATTATAAATTTGTTTCTATATTTACAAGACGTCCTCTTTGCACTAGTGCGTACAAAATCAAGCACACACACAAATGAAAAACTGTGTGTGTGCGTGAGAGAGAGTTCAAACTGTGCACAAGCTTTGCCACTGATGCGGTACAAACAGTACAGATTCATTGGCAATTGGGAAACGGAGTCTGCGGAAACAATCACAATAATATTTCTCTCAAGGGAGGCAATAACGACTGGTCACATCTACAAGAGGGGCACAGTTCATCTTTAACATGCTGTAAATGACATCGGCTGGAGAAGGGAAACAAAAAGGAAAGGAAAGATAAAAAACACCCTGGAGAAAAAGGACAGAGTTCGGTGGAGGAAAAAAGGCATGAATATATTTTGTCCTCTGGCTGCTGTTTTGCATAGACATTGCTATGTTGGCGTGGGAGTGGAGGGCTCTGTTAGACCAGCATTAGCATAAGTTGATCAGAGGGCCTGTCTGAATCTGACAGGAAAGAGGATGGACCCTGAAGTGAACAATTTGTGACCACTATGAGATACTGAGAGACAACCTTACTACAGCATCAACGACTCATGCTCATTTCCTCTAGCTAAGTGAATAGTGACGGCTTGCTGAGAAGTTCCACCTGTTTTATAAGTTGGTGGTGGACAGAAAGCACCAGAAAATTACCATAAAAATATAAGTCTTCTGAAAACATATGATAGCTTTTGTGTAACAAAAAGACAGACATTTTAGTCATTATTCATGGATAATCTTCCGCACACAGTTATATGTCAGTGATTTGAACTCTATTGTAATCCACATGAAACTAATTTGAGTCAATATTGATTTATTCCATCTGGTTTCCCTTTCCTCAAACAAAGACATTACATGGCTTTAAAAGACTTGGAAAACAGAGTCTTAATGACCTTATGTTTTGTTTTGGTACTTTTATGGTTCTTTTTGGAGATTGACAGCCCCAGTTCTCATTCACTTTCATTATATTGAAAAGTGTGACCTAGACGTTCTTCAAAAAATTGACATGATGCTAAATAATGACAGAATTTTTGGTTTTTGGTCAACAATTCTTTTACAAAACGTTATATGAAAGAAATTTCACAAATATGCATTTGACATCTGATTCTGCAGTGCAGTAATATAAACAATGTCAAATGACAGATTTAATAAAAATGATGCCACAATAATAAGGCAGAAAATGTAGATAGAGTTCAATGAGTGGAAAGAAATGATTTTTAAAAGATTTGATTTTTTCCATTTAAGCACTGAAGTGTCAATTTTGTTTTTATTTTCCAACTGCTCTAAGCAATTGCTTTCCATAATGATTTATGGTTCGTTAGTCAATTTAATTTATAATTGAATCGGATGGTGTGGCTCTGTCTAACTCCCTGTCTCCCAAGGATGAGAGCACGTTCAAACTGTTTCATTAACACCAGGGGTCTATAGACCCCACAGTTGTTCTGCAAAACATACAGCGCTAATGGAACATATCCGAGTGCTGTAAAATACTACTGGGAACCAGATATGACAAGTTTCATGACAGCTTTGCCTTTTTGGCTCACTCACAAGCAGTCTGTCATAAAAAATAAAAATAAACCTTTAGTCAAATTAATTCAACAACTGGCAACGCCTTGCTAAGCCACCCAAAAGCACCCGAAAGCTCCTCCCGTTGGCGAAAACCTACCACTAATTACCCATAAAAGCTAATTAATACAAAAATATCCCCAAAAATTTACGGTTTGCGTAAAAAGGAAGCTGTATGGTCACATCACTAATTTAAGATTGCACATTTTTCTCAGTTGTGCTCAGGAACAGGGGCTCCGACAGAGCTTCTGGAACGAGTTTATGTGTTGTTTGCAGACTGACAGTCTAACGTTCCTGAAGCATGAGAGTAGAGTCCATTAACTAATAGAGATTAAAAGGCTGATGCCTCTCCCCCTCCCTTGGATTACACTTCCAAAGCACACGGCTGATTGATGAGAACCAGCAGGCTGCCTGGAATCTCCGCTTTCATTAAGGTTTTCCTCCCTCCTCCCCTCTTTCCATCCACCCATCCCTCCATCCGCTTCGCTATACCTCCGTCCATCTCAGTGGGGGAAGAGGGAAGTAAACAGATGGAGAGGTCTGGAGGAGATAAGTGGCAGCACTTTAGCATGAGCACTATAAGGGTTCCGTGCACCGAAGGGTCATTTCTGCCACCTGAAGTGATCTATTCTGACATGAAAGAACTCCACCTATATGTCATCATCCTCTTTGTGCAGGTTCTCTCATGAGCAGGGCTGGAGTAGACAGAGTTCTTGGACCACAAGACTTGACTTTTAGATCTTACAAGATGCTCAAAGAGTCCACAAGACCGAAAACTTCTAGAAATAGCAGTCCAAGATGGAGATGGAGGCACCTTGGTAAAAGTGTGTGTGTGTGTTCGCGAGGGGCGGTTATGTCATTCTCAGGAGTATAAGGTGCCCTGACAAGGCAATCAGGAGTGAAGTGATTCTGCAGCCACGCGGCCTCAGTGCTCTCGTCCCTCACTCTGATGAGCTTTTGACAAATGGAGAGTAGCCGAAATTGGTTTTGTATGAGTGCTTTCAGATCTGTCTCTTAGCAGGATTATTGCCACCTGTCTTCATTGGCTACATGAGTCCATCTATTCAGCTCACTCAAAGGTTTAGCGGCTAGTCGTTCAGGATAAAATGGCAAAATTGTTAAAAAAAGTGCCACTAACCTTCCGTCTTGGCCTTATAACTATTAATATTCAAGCCAGCCCTCCCCTTTCCTATCTGTGCCCAGGTGACCAAATTGCAGAGGTCAACAGCGCCCCTCCAAACAAATCTGTTCATCACATATCGTCCAAATGTCAAGCAGAAGCTGAAACAGGAGGCTTGTGGAAGTGCAGGACCTATTTCCAAAGCCCCATCAGAACCCTTACAATCTGCTTGTTCTCCCTATTAAATTAACGACAGATAGTGCATCGCAATCAAGTGAACCTCCATAATCGGATAAGTTACTCAATTCAGATCATTAAAGCTGAGGGAAACTTTGTCTTAGGGACAGTGATATCTCCAGTGATCAATCAAGGAGCAGCTGCAGCACTTTAGAGATTCTCTTTTGTCTAATCTTTAATACGGCAACAAAAGAGAAACTATTATTTTAAGCCTGGGAAACAGAATCAATAGTCATGATCGATAGGCAGATTCACAGACTGTGTCACATTTACAGGATGAGAGTGTTGGATTGCAGTGACTCATCTCTGTTTTTTTGTTATGTGAGTATTTCCACATCAGGGATTGGAGCGAAATAGGAAAAAAAAAAAATACTGTGAGGATACAAATGGAGGATATATTTTTAATAAAACCTGAGAGATTTCTGTCCCAACACTGAAAGTCACTGAAATTATACCCAAACTTTCAAGCTTCAAAAAGTACATAAGAACGTTGCAAAAGCAATCCATATGAATCAAGCTGTTTAATCCTGACTGTTGTATTAATGTTGAGCTGCCACATATACAACTTATTAATGTTCTAACTTGTTTTATGACATAAAACCAGCCAGTAACAGTCTATTATGCCACAGATATAGTCTATTATGTCTTTACCTGAGACCAAGTGTGTGACGACATGCCTCTGTTAATGTACTGGCAACACCCACAATTAGTACATCAATGGTGAATAACCAAAAGCTCAGCTTACATAAGCAGTCCCACCACAAAAAAATGCTATGAACACTACTAGATGGTATGAAAAAAAAGTTGCAAAAGCAATCCATATGAATCAAGCTGTTTAATCCTGACTGTTGTATTAATGTTGAGCTGCCACATATACAACTTATTAATGTTCTAACTTGTTTTATGACATAAAACCAGCCAGTAACAGTCTATTATGCCACAGATATAGTCTATTATGTCTTTACCTGAGACCAAGTGTGTGACGACATGCCTCTGTTAATGTACTGGCAACACCCACAATTAGTACATCAATGGTGAATAACCAAAAGCTCAGCTTAGATAAGCAGTCCCACCACAAAAAAATGCTATGAACACTACTAGATGGTATGAAAAAACCCCCACTATGAAACACTATTCATAGGCCCAAAGTGGCAGCCACCCAAAAAGGACCCAGAAGCTCCTCCCTTTGGCAAAAACATACCACAAATGACTCATAAAGGCTAATTAATACACATAAAAATTATCCATGGAAATAAACTGCTTGCATACAAAGGAAGCTTTATAGTTTTATACTCTATGCAAAAGCCAATTGACCTCAGTTGAAGTGATATGCATAAACATGCAAAGATGAAAAGGACTAGTATTTACTCAAGGTTAGTCTGACACCTGTGTCAGATTGTAAGTGCTGGGATTTTTTAATTAAAAAGGAATGCCCTCATAACAAATGGGACAGGACAGATACATCAGAGATCTATTAATATACGTCAGTATGGTATGTTTGGCACAGACTGAGCTTATCAACTGTGGTGAAATGAGAGCTATTACACAACCTTAAGCTGTGGAAAAAACATCAGAGTTAGTGAAATGAAAGGTGCTGAGTGAAAGAGCGATGTACTGTCTGTCTGTCTGTCTATATGTGAGTGTAAATCTGTGTGTGTGAATGTGTGAACAGACTGGATCAGGTTGTTTCAAAAGTCTGGTTTATTCCTTGGGCCCTTGTGTTTGTTCTGTGAATATAATATTTTAGTAGTAGCTTAGCAATGGCTTTTACCATTGAAATCCATTTAATGGACAAAAAAAAAAACACTGAGACATTTCTTAAAATATCTTCTTTTATGTTCCACAGAAGAAAGAAAGTCATAAATGTTTGGAGTGAACCAAGGGTAATTAAATGATGAAAGAATATACATTTTTGGATGAACTATCCCTTTAAATATGGTTTAACTGTTCATATGCTGTTTTAAGTAGCTACTATTAAGCCACACATTTGTGAATTTGAACTACACCTGACAACAAGGAAACTCTAAATGGGAATTCTATAAATTTGGAAGGGTTTTAATTCCATATTAAACCATGAACAAGAAGCAAACGGACAAAAGGCCTTTGTGGAATGCTATTTCTATAGAATAGGCGTAGAGTAATTTGTAGAATGTATTATTGTGCAGTGTCAGTGAATGAGATTTAAACTTCTATACCCATCACTTCAGAATAATCTACACTTCCGGCCCAGTAAATTCTCAAAAATATAAAGGCTGCAAGATTTTAATTCATTCACGTTCGTAAAATAGAACTTACATCTGACATTTACACAAGTAAGTGGGACATCAGTTATGTAAAATTAAACCAATCCCTTGTGTTTGACTTTGGATGAGTGCCTTTAAATACCTTATGGCAGTAATTTTGCAAATGATTAGGCAGATAACTCATGATGGAATGCTAATTTCAATGATTAATACAAATAAGGAGGGATTGTTGGCGCCATGATCTAGAAAGTCATTTTTGCAGTACTATTTTTTATCATTTAGATAAAATGCACAATAAGATGCACTGAAAGATGCACAATACACAATCTTCCAGCCTACAGGATTAAATAATAATGTACATTAACAAAAGTTTGGGACAAATATAATGTTATTTTATGGAAAAATATGTGAGTGGCGCTTTGTGGTGAGTCTGAGTCGCATTGGACAGTCTTTAACTTAATGTTGTTAAACTGAGTGTACAAAGCAAACTGTCATGGTAGTGTTACTACCATCATAACACACACGGGTGTCCCCACCAATGTCAAAAGCAAACCTATGCACTTGTGTAGTAGTTATGTTAAGGTTTTGGTTAGGGTTAAGGGATCTAGAATATGGTCATGCATTAATATGTGCTTCAGAAATACAAATAAACAGCCAATATGCTAGGAATTTGCAAAGCTATTTAGCAACTAGTTAATAATGAATAGTGTTCACTAATCTAAAGTGTTAACATAAATGCTTTAGAAGCATTTTTCATTGTTAGTTCATGTTAACTAATGTAGTTAACAAATGTTAACAAATTAAAGCTGAAAGTGTATGGTATAAATCGTATAATAATCGCTGTGTAGTTCAGAGTGAAATTTCCAACCTGGATCTGCAATACATTAATAATTTCAGCAATACTTAAGCACCGCTAACAATAATAGTTATCACTCTAAACACGGTGTGTTCTTCACCACAGACTACACAGATCAGTGATCACATTAATAAATAACAAAGCAAATAATGTTTAGCACAAATTTCCCTAAAGACTGTCAGCGAGCGTAATCAACTCTTTTAAGTATGTTGATTAAAGTAAAAATGAACTGTTTTGTCCTCAGGGATGTGTTTTCATACGAGGCAGCCTCTTCTGTTCTCTCTCTCTCTTTTAACACATTTTCTTCAAACCAGAGCCACTGCTTTAGTTTTCCATAAGTATAATCATCCAGAAAATTAATGATCATTTTCTAACACCACAATGAATCATTACGCTTTGGACAATTAATAATGGAGGAATGAACCAAGATCTATAATTACAATGCTTATGATTCATATCATCAAATTTTTAATCCAACATTCCCCCATTTAATTTAGCCCAGGTTGTTGGTCATTAGTGGCTTTTCCGGTTGACTTGAAGGTGTTTCAATCAGCAAAATCGTTGCTCACATCAAAAGCTGTACGTAGGTTGATTAATTTTGTCAAAAGAAGCCATGGGGAGTTTTTT
>NW_015639521.1:68514-74010 GCF_001515625.1 Sinocyclocheilus rhinocerous | reverse complement strand
TGTTGATTAAAGTAAAAATGAACTGTTTTGTCCTCAGGGATGTGTTTTCATACGAGGCAGCCTCTTCTGTTCTCTCTCTCTCTTTTAACACATTTTCTTCAAACCAGAGCCACTGCTTTAGTTTTCCATAAGTATAATCATCCAGAAAATTAATGATCATTTTCTAACACCACAATGAATCATTACGCTTTGGACAATTAATAATGGAGGAATGAACCAAGATCTATAATTACAATGCTTATGATTCATATCATCAAATTTTTAATCCAACATTCCCCCATTTAATTTAGCCCAGGTTGTTGGTCATTAGTGGCTTTTCCGGTTGACTTGAAGGTGTTTCAATCAGCAAAAGCATTGCTCACTTTAAGATCTGTACGTAGCTTGATTAATTCAGTCAAAAGAAGCCATGGGGAGTTTTTTCTCTTTCTCAAAAAGAAAACATAAACTAATACCCTAGTTTTCATCTCTAAAATGTTAAATTAATAAAATTAGGTAGGCTACTTTTGTGTGTACACTGTGCAGCAATATTGATTATAAGATAAAATGAAGAATATTGACTTGCAATATTGATTTTTTTTTAAAGAAAAATCACAAATTAATTTCAGCTTTTGATTTTCTTCAAACCAGTTAAACTGTCAACCCCCATGTGAAAAATGTAAATACTGAGTGAACCTTTTAACAGTTCTCTTGTTGGGTGTGTCTTGAACGTTCATTTAAGCTGTAGGGCAGAACACTGAGAACAGGCATCCGTCCCCCACGGCTTTGAAAGTACCACTCAACAAATTAATTACCATTTTTTTATGAAATAGTTCAAGCTTGTGCTTATTTCAAACAGTGAAGGGCTTTTTGCTCTTCACCCAGGCAAATGGGATGTTTCTTCATTTACTCACAAGAATGACAGGATAAAAAAGCAGGGGGTGGGGTGGCACTTCCTGTAGTGGTCCTCTTTCTCAAGTCAACAGGTCAATGCGAAAAGTAGCCTGAGATGTTGTGTCATTTCCATAAACTCGAGAGCAAGCCCTCACATTGAGTGCATATCTGTTCACCTCAAAATATCAGTACAATTGCAAGCCTAATAAACCCATTTACTCAAGTAATCAAGAAGAAGAAAAGCAGTTCTTCAGCCTGGTTCAGAGGAATCCAGGAGCACTCGTTCTCAGTGGACTCATTACAAATTGTTGCCCACTCCTCTACAATTCCTCTGCTCCATGGTCAATGACAAATAAGAATGGCCACGATAAAGTAGAAAAAAAAAAGATCTAGTTTATAACACATGTACGAAGTTCTTAGAAATACTCTTTGTATATATATTTCTAGGAAATTACAAAACTAAATAACTAGTTAATAAAATCTGCATAAAACATGTTTATAACTGGTCGGTAAGTTTCATTGATATCATGAAGATGTAAATATCAAAATATAAAATGGTCAAGGCTTTGCTTTGTGTTTGTTTTACTAATTAAATGAACTTCAAGAAACAAGACGTATGCAATCAGTGAGTCTAGTCATAAAATATGACGTCTTTTTAAGCACATGCACTCATGATCAGTACTTGCATGTATGTGCGCATTCACACAGAAACACACACACAAAAAAATGTTTAATCAGTATCTGGAGCGCCGTCTGAAAACATCTCTGCATTCAAGTGGATGAGGAACGTCCTTGAGATTTTGCGGATTTAAATAGCCTATTCTTGCAATGAGAGGAGCTTCATTAAACGAGCTAGAAAAATGTCTTTTAACATTCTCAAAAGAGGAATTCTGTTCTCCTCAGTAAAGCAGTGCGCTTTCAGAGGGCCACATATTCATTAGCACATAACATTACCGTGCCTTCTGACAAAATAGCAAGGTAATATGGTTGCTTCTAGTGTAACAGAAAACGGATCCCTGGATTCTAACTAATGACCTCGTCTCCTTTTTTTCCAGTAAGGCAGCAACCATTGGCAGTCAAAACTTACTGGACCCCGATGAATGACCAATTGTAGTTACAATGTCAATGATATCATTGTTAAGTTTGATTTCAGTTTAAATGGACACAAGCGAAGCATTTACCAGAAAACCGAAGTCCCACGAACCAGATGTTGTCTAAGTAGGCAAACGGGGATGTATATCTCCACAACTGAAGACGGTATACATGTACCTACAGAAGTGATTTCGCAGTAAGCTTTCTCATGCATTCAAGCCCATCTGTTTGGGAGAAGTGAGCAGCACAGTCTTTAGCCTGTGATAACATACTGCTTTGTAAAGGCTGACTTGTTTTACCATCGCTGAAATATCCTGACAAGGAGAAACGAATATGACAACTATCTGAACAACACTTCATTAGATCTGCCTTTGCTAAAATTAATCAACGGCAGGCAGAGGGCTGGGAATGCGCGTGAAAGGCAGGAACATCAAATAGAATGCCGTCCCAGAGCCTGTGCCTTTGTAGAACTTGTTTACTCTCCCCAAGCCATTCAAAATGTCAAACTTATTTATTCTAACTTGAAGAGGCACTGCGGCCTTCTTTTTATATTTGTCAACACTGAAAGCCACCAAAGCGTTATTTGAGGAGGGAGAGAGAGAGAGAGAGAGAGAGAGAGGGAATTGGAGAAAAAAGACAGAAAGAAAGCATTCCTGATAAAATCACTTTATTTCTCCATTTCCTTTAGGGAAAAACCACCCTGACCACTTCATAGTTCTCCCTCTGCCATGTCAGGGCAGAGTGTTATGCTGAAAAGCACAAAAATACCAGCGCAAATCATGACCACACACAATGGCCATGAGATGTATTTAAACACCCTGTGACTCACCCAAACTCACTCAAACCCCACCCCACGTATGCAAACTGCATGCACTTTATCAGCGCTTAGCAATGTATGAACAAACCTTCAATGAGCTGATAAAAAAGTAAACAAATATCACTTTGCAAATAAATCATTCCAATCTTTTTTTCATTTCACTGATTGTTTGCTTCTTTTGTGGATTTACACTCGTATTCGCTATCAGCA
Organism: Sinocyclocheilus rhinocerous; assembly: GCF_001515625.1. Classification (NCBI taxonomy): domain Eukaryota; kingdom Metazoa; phylum Chordata; class Actinopteri; order Cypriniformes; family Cyprinidae; genus Sinocyclocheilus; species Sinocyclocheilus rhinocerous. The sequence goes on along the minus strand of NW_015639521.1, from coordinate 71,021 downwards.
CTGGCCACACCTTGGCAAAGCCAGCAAATGGTGAGTGCTGGAGAGAGCAGGTGGAACCAATACAACAGGCCATATGCCTCAACATATGTACTCTAAGCAGCAGGATGGATGAAGGAGAAAAGGAGAGGGAAGGGGAAGGAGGAGAGCTATAGAGACTTGAGGAATGGAAGAGAATAAAAAGATAAATGGAATATGGGTGAATGAGAAAAAGAGAGAGAAAGAGATGGAGGGAGGGAGGCGGGGGGCAGGTATGTCCTGACAGGTCTTAGCTTGTCACGCTTTGAGAGCGCTCCTCGGCCATTAGCAGCGGCAGCTTGGCAAACTCCGGCTCGTGATTTATTCTGCTAAGGCATGTTGCGAGGCTGTCGGAATTCGTCACGTTAAAATCCTAATTAAAACTGTTAATCACAGATTCCTGTTTGTTCAGCACACCGTGTGAAATGAAAAATGCATTCAAATTATACACTAATGCTCTTTTTAGACAGGTATGCCTGCATACCCTCAAGCGTCAATATGCACAGGAACTCTGCAAAGTTTTCAACGAAGCTTATGAACACCTTGGGGCTTGGCTTTTATAGTTTTTTTTTTTCCACTTTCATGTGCACATCTGCAGTTTTAAAATTACATTAAACAAAGATACCTTGTTTTTAGGTCAAACAAAAATCTGTGTCAAAAGTGCAATGACTGAAAGCATTCATAACCTTTATTTGCATGGATGCAACTAAATATATCAACATATTATTTTCAAGGTTCCTCAAAAACATATGTGTAAAATTTACTTTAATGAATAACTACATTCTGACGGTAATTTTATTTTATGCTGTTATTTTTTATTTCTTCATGAGGGCACTTTTTTATGCTAACATATATTAACAGTTCTTCATATGAACCACTTTCTAATTAATCGTATATTATTATTGCCTTTATCTTATATTAATATATTATTATTTATATCATCTTCAAGAAGTAAACATTTCATTGGCAACTTACAGTCTTTTATTACTTATGTACACTACTGTTCAAATTTTTGGGGTCAGTCAGATTTCTTTTAAATAAATTAATAATTGTATTCAACAAGGACACATTAAACTAATCAAAAGTGACAGTAATTACATCTAAAGTATTATAAAATATTACAAAAATACTATTATACTAAAATACTCTTATTATAATTCTTCTTCTTATTATTATTTTTAAAATAAATTATATCATGGTTTCCACAAAAATATTAGGCATGTATTAAAATAGAAAAACGTTATTTTTTTGAATAAATACAGCCTTGGTGAGCGTTGGTGAAACTTCTCTCAGAAACATAAAAAAAATGTAAAAAAAATAAATAAAATAAAATAAAAATTACCGACCACAAATTTTTTAACATAAGTTTATATGTTACACTCTTAAAATGTCAGTTGCATTACTATGATTTTGTATATTAAATACCTCTGACCTCTCAGATGTTTCTTCTTTTGTGAGCTTTTTCTTTTTTCTTTTATATTCATTCGGTTAGAATTGGTCACATTTTCATCATAACTTCATAGCAAGTGTGTTTCTTGGTTGGTAAAGCAGCAGAATTCTCAAAATCTGAACTGACCACACAGCTCTTCCACAAAATGAGCAAACGAGGAAACATCTCTAGATGTTTGAGTGAGGTGTGAGGTTACCATCTTCATGAGTAACATTTTCCACCCCATAAACAGAGAAGCTTTTCCACACACCAGCGTCCAGAACATTTCAGAACTCTACTGAAGCATGTTCAAATAAAGCAGACGAATAGAGAGGAGGACAGAAGGAAAGTTCAAAGAGGTGTTGGGGTTAGTGAGGGCCTCAAGTTGAAACAATAACGTTAATGGCAGAATAAGAAAGGTAGTCTTTTTGTTTGTTTTTCTTTAGCTTTTAAAAGTTACAATGAGAAAGGTAGTCTTTTTGTTTATTTTTCTTTAGCTTTTAAAAGTTAAAGACCCCCATGAAAGTGTAGTTTTCCTTTCTGTGTTAACACCTATCATAATTTATGACCTGTGCTGGCAAAATGAGTCGCGATGAGCCAAGGTTTTTTTTTTATTTTTTTTAAATGAGTTGTTTTTAGTTTCTTTAAATCTCTATTAAAAAAACTAGGGATGCACCGATACTGAGCTCCTGTACTCGCACTCGTACTCGTTAAAATGCCCCGATACCAAACGCCGATACCACACAGCATGTGATAAGTGCCATATTCAGACAATGAAACACCTACAACAGAACAACAGACAGCAGAATGGAGTTATTAGAGATTAAGGATGTCTACGAAGTATATGTATGCAATGAGTATAATGTTAAACATTCAGTATTAACGACTGTATAGCTGATGTGCGCGAGTTGATAAGCAAAGCGCGCTGAGTGGATTGAGCGCGGCGGCGCACAGATGCGCGAGCTTGTCGAGTGAATATACCTTTCTCACAGACATCACTGGAAAGTTTGTAGTTCGGTCGGATACGTCAAAAACAAGTAAGTAAAACAATGCACAAGTTACT
>NW_015639521.1:28042-68432 GCF_001515625.1 Sinocyclocheilus rhinocerous | reverse complement strand
CGATACTGGTATCGGGCCCGATACTGAGCTCCTGTACTCGTACTCGTTAAAATGCCCCGATACCAAACGCCGATACCACACAGCATGTGATAAGTGCCATATTCAGACAATGAAACACCTACAACAGAACAACAGACAGCAGAATGGAGTTATTAGAGATTAAGGATGTCTACGAAGTATATGTATGCAATGAGTATAATGTTAAACATTCAGTATTAACGACTGTATAGCTGATGTGCGCGAGTTGATAAGCAAAGCGCGCTGAGTGGATTGAGCGCGGCGGCGCAGATGCGCGAGCTTGTCGAGTGAATATACCTTTCTCACAGACATCACTGGACAGTTTGTAGTTCGGTCGGATACGTCATGTGTCCATCTCACAAATGTAGAATCCGTCTCTGCAGTCATCTCAACCATCTAATTCCAGCAACAGGAAATAGACAAACTATTTTACCCGCGGGATTTTTTTCTCTGGTGCTGTTTTGCGGTGTTGGTAAATTCACCACTTAATTTTGAGTTAAAATATGTTGTTGTAACTTGCGTTACTGAGATTGTAACGAGTAATAATATTACCCAAATTTGATTAGTAATGCGTTATATTACTGCGTTACAGCAAAACGTAATATACTACTGTAATATTATTACTTTTGTAATGCGTTACTCCCAACACTGCTTAGCACACGCATCATTTGGATTAAAACGAAATCGTAAAAACAAGACCATTCATAGGGGCATTCACTATAAATGTCATTAATTTTTAACCTTAGGCATACACGACTTTCTGGCGAAAGTGAATCTAGCAGCCTGTGTGAAATGCGCTAGGCTGTACTATTCTGCATCAGTACAAATATGTGCGCGTGTTGCGCGTGTTTTGCTTATAGCGAGTAAACTGTGATAATGTGAGAAATGTTGAAGGTGTCTGAATAAATTTAGGTTTGACTGTATCTATTTGATAAATGAAGTTAACCAACTAACATTATACATACTCTTTTGGTTTCTGTACCCAATATTTAAAAAATTTACAAATGCAATAAAAATATTGGTATCGGTACTCGGTATCGGCAAGTACCAAAAATAAAAGTATCGGTATCGGGCGAGTACTGGAAAAAGTGGTATCGGTGCATCCCTAAAAGAAGCCTTCGGAATCGGACAAAAACTGACTGAACCACACCCATTTGAAGTCGATAGAGTCAGCGAAGTCAATTTGAGAAAAATCGAGTTAAAGTTTTCTGAAGGTTCCAAAGCAAAATCAACCAAGCAACGTTGCATCTTTTTCTCCACTTCTTTTCTTAATAACAATCACTACATTAATAATCACAATATAGCTATTTTGTATCTTTGTAATTAAAAATTAGAACAAAGATGCAAATAAACAGTAGAACAAATACAATATAAGAAAGAAACAAATTAAATAGTGCACAACTTTTTCATCTTACATCTAAACAGAAGCATTCAAGAAAAACAAATAGGCTAATCAAATGTAAAAATCACTTCATAATTTAATCATTACAAATAAACTATTAACGATTATTAAAACTACAAAAGCAGTTCAATCAAGAGCAGCGAGTGATTTCCTCTTTTCTTTTATTGTTAGATTAACATTAATGAGACAGACATCCTATATATCAAGACCTACAGTACTGTAATGTACGGATCTAATATAATGTTACACATCAGATGTTTTTTTTCCCCAGCAGTTATGTTTGTGTGAATACTCGCCAAGACAGATATTTTGAAATACCATAATTCTGTGTTAATGTGTATCGGCATTACGTGCCGTTTGAGAGACGCATCTTTATGCGCACGCTTCGGATCTGTCAGTCAACGCAATCGTTTTGTTTTCATCAGCATCGGTTTGAACATCATTCACATCATTTCACTGGTTCAGACTCATACCATCGATAATTCGCTATGAAACTATACTAAACTTGTGCTGAGGGGAAGCACCAGTCGTCAAGAAGCTAGCAGAGAAATGGTACACCTCTCAGAAAACATACAAATAAAGATAATTTGAGATGTTTAATTACTATTTGGAGCATTGGAATCAGTAGACAAGGGCTTAATGAGCTAATTTTTCTGAAAACCTCAAATTAGACCAAAAATTCATTCATTCATGAAGAAGCTCTAAATCTGGTGGCCCTATGAGTAAATTACTAAATTAAGACATGCATACATTTTTCCCCTTTTTTTTTTTTTTTTTTTTTTTGCCTGTATAACTCAAAATTAGACTGTGAGCATTCAGACTCATTTTGCCAGCATGGGTCACATTTGACATACCAAGTATTTGTGTATCATGTGTTTATTTTAAGATTTACATCATAGCTATGAACCATGAATTGATACTTGTTAGTCAGGACTTAATCATTCTGAAACCATTTAAGAGTCCATAAAATACTGTGTTAATATGACATTTCTGTATACATTTCTGTATATGTTTTACCCATATTTTGAAATATGCATTGTGGAACATAACGGAAAACATACTGGTTATTTTCTGACAGGACATCTGTTTTTATAGACCTTTTTCTTGTGTGTAACATACCAAATTTGTGAGAAAGTCAACAAATGTAGAATACATATATCCGCTGAAAGTTAATTTAGTTAGCATTTATGAGTATGCTAGCATACAGATTAGCCTCCAAGCAAACACACATGGACTAAAAGCCACAACATTTATATTTCATAGTGTCTTTAAATGAGTGTGTTTGCTATTACATTCTACCATTGAAGAAGCATTTAAAGATGTCTGTCTGAAAAGTCAGACCGTAAACTGAAGTGCCAAGTAAAGACAGAAGCAGAGAATGGGGGCACCAAAGAGGATTCTTGAGGGAGAGAGAGGGGGTGGGATAAAGGGAATTAAGGGGGACTGGTGAAACACAAATGGTTCTATGGCTGCCTGCTGTGAAGACCCCATTAAAAACAACAAGGAAAGCAGCAGGCAGTCGGTCCACACACCTCTATGCGGCTCTATGATGTATCTGTCAGATAACCCAGCACTACCCAATGAAGGAACATCAGACAGAAGTTTGACTGGACAAGGAGCAAGGCAGAGGAGATTTGGAGGTGGAATTTTGGCATTTGGAGATTTCGCATCTTGTCGTCATCCCTCTCTTTTGATGTTGGATGTCATTTTGGCCACCCACAGGAGAGTGTTTTTCCGTTCCTACTTCAAATGCTAATAAAGTGTTCAGGCCAGTGACTTTGCTCATATGATCAAGTGTGATTCAAAGTTCTAATAGAAATCCTAACCTTATCTCAATCCCCATATCATTTCTGCCCAAATCCATTTCCCCAAATCATTCAGGCCAAATGCCAAAGTGGCTGCACCATGACTCCTATCAAAATAGTGCCTCCATCTTCCCTCCTTCACTCGCTGTAATCCTCTCTCTCAGAGCAGCCCACCAATTTTATCAAGCCTTATATGATGAGTGCATAACAGCTGAAGCTTACAACTTAAACCAGACCAGCGGGACAGAGTTAAATCTTTCAGTTCCCATCTGAATTACACAATAGGTTACGAGCCTGTTGGATTTGCATCACACAAGGAGTGTGTACAACGCTCGCTCTTATAGAGCCCCATAAAATCATGTTTCGTGGCTAAACGTGAACAACATTCACTTTTAGCAAATATACACATTTTAAATATTGGTAATACTTTACAATATTTCAACTTGTTAACATTTTTAGTTTGCTTTATGAGCAATAGTTCTGCTAAATTTACTTATCTTAGTTAAATGTATGTTCTGCATACACAAATACATTTTAACATTTCAAGTTGTGTAAATAACATTAGTTATATACATATGTATTGTGAATAACATTAACCTAGATTAATAAATGCTTTAAAAGTGTTGTTTATTGTTAGTTCATAACTTGCAATGCATCATCAGAGAGTGATTTTCCCACTGCAGAAATAATGGTGGTGGTTGGTTGGAGATAACTTACCAATATAAATTTACTCTATAAGATTAATAACTACCATCTTATATGGTGTAGTTTTTTTATATAATATAATAACACAAATTAATTATATTATAACATTAAGCATATATATATATATATATATATAAGGAAATAACTGAAATAAAAGAGATTTTGGGCAGTGTTGATATAGGCCTGTGACAGGCTTTTGCTGCACTTAATGTTGCAGAATAAAAAGAAAACACTGCTTTACAGTCAGAGCAGGTGTGAAAAAGCCTTAGCATAATTAATTTGTCTGCCTAATTACTCCAAGGACAGGACTAGTGTTTCACCTACAGCCAACGCTAATGAGCAAACGTTACCTTCCACCAAACTAATTCATTCTTGTTAATGTGTGGGAAACAGCCCCTCCCACACTAAACTGCCTCTCAGATGAGCCCCCTCTTTTCAGTAATTGGTGGTCACCATCCCTCTGTAATGATCACACTGACCCTATGCAGTGCATAAGCCACATCATCCTGGCTGTGAAGCCCTTTGTTTAGCTTGATCAAGAGCACATTAATGGGGGAAGATGAAACGGAGCGTGCCGCATTCAAAAAGACAGCCCTCCAGCATGAAGCAGGAAGTCAAGAAAGATTCTAACTACACTGGCTTTTAGACATGAGCAAAAACCAGCAAATCACCCTAGACTTATGGTGTGAGATATTCCCCAATATGGCCACAGGAACCGTTTTACCATTTGTATCACTCCACCTGCAGCATTTCTCACAGCGAATATCATGGTGGACGACCAAACCCACTACACTTTAGAAATACTACTGTTTTTGTGTCACGGAATGTAGTTTTAAAAGTTTTTTAGGCAAGAATGCAGTTGTTTAAACTTCAAATTTGATTGTTTATAAAGATAGAGCTTATTTGAATATTTGCTTCAATGTTTTCAGAGATGTGAGCTCCAGGGAGTCAGCGGCCGTTCAGCGCTCATGAACCCGCCGAGAGCAGCTTTACCTCAGCCAGTTCTTCTGGAATTTGCAGCTGACTCTGATGTCTCTATAGTGGTTAAACATGAGATTTAATTCATTTTGAGTAAATCTAACAGGTATATATTCGGTCTCATTAGTCTATTATTTGTTTTTGCTGAGTACAAATTAGAAATGAAGAAACAGTCTGAGTGTTAGTGATGGTGATTTTGGTTACATTGTTATACCATCTGAAACTAAGGTTTCAGAGTTTGTGATTTTATTGTGGTTAATTTTTTAACACATTTAGAGTACTTTAAATCATTTTACTAGAATATTTATGTTTTAGTATTTCTAAATAATTTTTATTGAAATATCTATGTTTTTATAATGCACTGAACTGTAAGCTGTGGACATGTGAAACACAATTTCGTTTCTATGCAATATATAGAAATGAAATGACAAACAAAGCATATATCTATCTATCTATTAGATCGTGACAAGAGACTGTCTTTATGAGTCAGTAGCAAATACTTTTTTATTGAAAGGGACTGAAACAAGGTTGTAAACAAGGACACCATTTTTACTTTCAACAACACCATGTAAGACGCAACCAACAAATGCACTGACCAGTGTTATCGTATCAAATCCCCTGAAAAGTTGAAAGGATGCTACAACAAAGATATCGCTTTCCTCGGCAGACATCCAACCTTTATTTTATTCTGAATATGAGATTGAGCTGAAGACTTAATGCAGTATCAGATGCAGGTAATCACATTCACTCACTCGATCTCTCTCTCATAATGCTCTACTCTACAATACAAACAAAAAAAGCAACTCAACGTTCCTTCGTTACTAGTTCTAAAGTGAGGTTTTCGAATTAGTAACGGAGACTTGGGCTCAGCTGTTAAACTGTCAATTTGAGATTTTAATCTGTGGCGGAAGGAAGTAGTTCTGCACACAAAAGTGTTTTTTAATACACTCAGCGGTTTGTTTTTATTTATGTACTTGTCCGTTGAACTGTTGTATAAAAGCAATATCACACTCGTAGCCATCTGATAATGCTGATAGATATGGCTGTGAAGGCCTGTGGCCTCGTGCCTACGGCCAAATCACAGCCATGCTGATATAGATCTGTTTGGTAATACCTCCAAATATTTTCACCATTACATGTTACCATACAAAGCTAATGTATGTTTATATAATGTGAAAGTTAATAAAACTGTTTCTACAGTTTCCTGTGGAAATGACTGACAATCTGTGCTGCAAATACTTAAAACTGGTTCATGCCATCTTCCATCCCTAAAGTATCTGTGAACAATTACAGCTGAATTTCTCATTCTTATTTTTTCAATTATCAAGGACACATGGGAAATCAACTGTTGCCCCACAACAGTTTGGGAAAGTTTGTATATTCATCTTCACACTCAAAAGCTCACACATGCTGAGAAAGCCCTTATAATATGAGTAATGGACTAACTGACAGAGCGAGTAATTGATTTGAAATATCAACAGGGCTGAATAACCTCTACATGTAATTCGAGCCCATGTAACTTTAAGTGGATGGCACTTGAGTTGAATGCTCTTTGCGATAGAAGAGCCATACACTTAAATCATTTGCTGAGATGTGCAATGTTTACTGCTGAGAAGCAGGTGATTTTTATTTCATATGTACTGTAAATATGCAACCACATCATGATAACAGAATTTGTTTAGTATAAACGAATTACTGTAGGATTGAAGTGAAGTATGGAAGTCAGTATTGCTCAGCTGGATGTACTGTTGCATGCATGGTTGTGTTTAAAAAAATAAAAATGATATCTTAGTCTGAAATGTGCAGATAATGACTTTAAAGTAAATAACAAAGTCAAACAAATAATAGAAAAATTATTTGTTAGACAGTCACTCTTTGTTTGACAGTATGATATTTTTTATAAAATTAACTACATTTATAACAAATTTTATAAACACTTTATTGAATGTGTGAGTGAATGAGTGAAAACTCTATGAATGAAAATGAAAGCATTTCAATGGAATAGCCATGTTACTAAAGAACTTTTGATTTTATTGATTTGATTTAATTGTTACTTTTTTGTAATAATTATTTTATGAATTATACAGGGCATATATGCTATATGTTAACTATAAAGGTAACAGATATACATTTAAAATGGGCTCTTCATAGTTTAGGCAAACTTCTGGTTTGAGTCCTGCCCATATTCAGTTTTATACGAATACAGATAGGAATCATTTTGCTATTGCAACAGATACAGATACAGATATTGGCTTCACTGCGCACGCCTGGAGAGTGCTGCAGTAATATATTTTTGTAGGCCAATCAGGAAGTTAGCATGGCCCTAGTTCCCATGACAAAAACCCAATAGGATTTTTTTCTTTTGGCTTATGGAGTATTGCAGAAAATAAGCTCTGTGACCAAAAGTTGAACAAAAGTTGAGCAAAACCAACAAATGTTGTGATTCTTACACATTTTGTTTATCATGATAATCTTCACAAATTAACTTTTATGAATTTTGAAGCCTAAATACAGTTGAAAGAAGTAAAAAGCTAAACGTAGGCTAAAAAAAGTCTGAAAGTTGAAAATATCTTGAGCTTGTGTTAACTACAGACCTTATTTCAGGCATTTAACCAAAAACCCATTCAAAAACCCATCGTCTTCAGGATGATGGATCCAGAGGTGCTAAATGCCAACTCATTTCCGGGTTTTGACCTACAAAAATACATCATACCTCCAGCATTCTAATCTGTAGTTCAGTTAAACTAACTGCAGTTCTCCTCCTCACAAGGTGCTGAAATTTCTTCAGGTATCCCACGCTAACAGGCCCCACTAGCGCTTAGCTCCGCTCGCTGACCTTAATTCCACTGAGACCGTATACAAATGACTTCAGTCAAGCCCACTCAGAATGTGCACGCACAAGCGAAGATACTCAGTCGATTGTTGCCACTCCACTCTTGCTTTCTCTCTCTTTCTCTCTCTCTTTTTCCGCGGCATTATCTCCTCGCCTCTGCTCTAATGACTTCCCACCGAGAGAGGCCCTGGCGAGCAGCTCCAGCTCTCGGCCCCTAAGAATAGCATTAGACACAAGGTTATCTGGGCATTACATTCGCTGTAACATGCAATTAGCTCGCCTCCTCCATTTTCATTACACAATTATTCATTAATGTCAATTTAATTTTATGCATTGTTCTACATGACCGAAGGCTGATTACTGGGCCCTTGCACTACAATATCCCAAGTTAACCGGTGGCAGACTCACTTGCTGGACCGCTAATTGCAATTTAGCCCCAGACAGCACCTCCCTTCTTTAGTCCGGCTTTAATGGAGGAACTGATTCCGAGACAGGTAACGATTGGAAAGACAAAGTGCCTCTAGCTGAATGGAAAACAAATGCCCGCTGCTAAGCTGTTTTCTTTGTGATAGCACATGAGGTAAAGCCTTTGTATTCAGAGGGTGAGGGATAAGAGAGTAATATGCTCGGTGTTTCTAGCTTGATACCCTATTCGTCTCTTCCCTCCTTCCAACTGTAATATGACTCAAACTGGGAAAGTGTGGCCGGAGTTAATATGATAGTCAGGTGAGGCCACACTGTGGTGTGTCGTCTACTACGGCCATAAATTAAATACCACTTCATATAACGCAAAACTGTAGCAAGATTTCACAATGCAGTTAGATGAAATGTGAGAATCCATGATGTAAAATGACCAAAACAAATTCTTGGTAGATTAGAGGAACAGCATGTGCTCGATGCATGCTGACTGCCTAGTGTTGCTCAATATGTTTAAGGAGCATCAGCACACCTTCAGCTTGCTGTTGGATAATGTAAAGAGAGTTTCAGGAGGTCGAAATAAATAGGGCCTTGCTCAGCATGAGCATTTGGTTTATTTTGTGTGTCTTCAGGTCATTCTTGACTTGTTTTCTGTAAATAATGCCCTATAAATACCATACAATATCATTTTTTGATATCGGAAACAAGCTTTGTGACATTGTAAAGAATATCCAAACACAAGAAAACTCTATTTTTACCAGTCAAATCAATTTCTTTAACAGTCAAATCTCACATTATGTGAATAACCAGTTGTTGCCGTTCATCTTTGACCTTTTGGCATCTTATGCTTTAAATAATTTTAAAATAAAAAGGGGGCGGGGGAGATATGTGGGTTAACTGCTCCAGACTTGCTCTATGATGTACATTGTTCATTGTTCAATAGTCGCATAATATTTGCTAAAAAATACACAAGATACAGTATGATGCAATGGCAAAAGTGAAATCCATAAACCATGGAGAATGTTTAGCTGTGTTCGAAATATATCAATTATATTCAAGTTGTATATACCAATCAAAAGTTTGTGGTCTGCAATATTGTTTTTTTGTTTCATTTTGTTTCTTAAATTTTATTTTATTATTTTATAAAATTTATTTTATTTTTAACAAGTCTTACTAAATTTATTTGATTTTGGTTTTCTATATATTTAAAAATTTAATTTATTTCTGTGATGCCAAAGCTGAATTTTCAGCAGCCGTTACTCCAGTCTTCAGTGTTACATGATCCTTCAGAAATCATTTTAATATTCTGATTTGATACTTAAGAAATATTTCTTCTTATTATCAATGTTGAAAACAGTTGTGCTGCTTAATATTTTTGTGAAAACCATCATACATATAAATGCAAATATACGGTACAATTCTGAAAATATACAAACACAGAAGAAAAATCAAGAATTCATGGAATTTTAAAAGTTTTGATTTGACCCAGGAACCACTAGTGGGTGGGACGGGGATTTTAAGTACATAATATCAAAACTGGCGTTACAGAAAAAAAAAATCTCTATAGTTTTTAAGGGGGATTGTTCCAAGATGCAGAAAAGTCTTAATGGCGCTTCATTCAGTATCAAACAACAGACACCTTAATGAGCTCATGTTCCTGTGGCATCAAGACTATTCCGCAATCCTCTCTTCTCTTTATGATTTATCGATATATAATTCAGAGAAGTAGCCAGCTTCAACTGGCATAAACAAGAGTCTGTTTCATACATCAGAGAAAAGCAGACCCTCACCTGCCCGACATTACAGAGGGCAGAGGAAAACAAACCACTCTGGGTTGCTTTAGGTGTGGTATGAGATGAGCAAAAATCTTATCAGTACTAAATAGATACTCTCTACCTCTTCTTCTTCTTCCTCACTCTCACTATATCAGAAAAGGAGCATCATTAAGCTTTTGCTTCTCTAAAGCTGATGGTAATCAGGTTCTTCCATCTTTGGCTTTAATAAAGCATTAAAACAACAAACCGCTTCAGATTTTCCACACAAAACTCCTTCAGCTTGTCTCTCCGCTTCATGCTCGCACAAACCCGCACCAGAGGGGGAGAAGGGTGTGTCGCGGCGATAATTAAATCTCCTTTCTAGAGCAAGAAATCGTTTCACACTATTCTGTCGTGGCGAGTTAAGAGACTCCTCATCCTGGAAATGATAAACTAAACGGGGTGGTTTGCGCTTGACACACACCTGGCAGAGCAGGCGAGTGTGCGATTAAAATGTGTAAATATCAGCAAGTACCTGCAGGGCCAAAGTGGACCCGTCTATCATGAGCTAAGATCCACATCAAAGTGACTCCGGCAACAGAGCTCCAGGCCAACCTGTTCAAAGCACGAGGCCTCCTCTGAATTCTGTTTTATGCTTGTTGTGCATATTATGTCTCTGAATAGAGTATGTATGATTCATGGCGTAATGGAAAGGGTAAAAAGGTTTAATCCAGAGGAGAGATGTGTATTGGGGGCATAGAAACGAGACACGACAAAAAGAGATTCATTTGCCTGCTTTGTTGTTCCTTGAATAAGAATGATTTCGGCCTCTTTCTGCCGCAGACCTTTTGTAAGCAGTGGGGCAGTAATTACTGTCCATTTTCAGATGAAGTGTAATCAAGGTCTCAAAAAGAAAATTAGATAATAAGCATCAAATGTGAAAAGAAGGGAACAGCGAGAAAACTAGAATCTTAATTTGGAATAAAAGAAGATTTGATTAGCATGACCAAAGGTTTACAACATCTTGTTTGAATATAATAGATAGTAATTACTTTCATATTGAATCAAGTTCACTTCGGAGCAAATTATTTAAATGAGAAGATAAAATGTATCTGGATTAAAATGAGTATGACAGTCATGTTCTTTCAAGTCTTTCCTTTTTCAGGGCTTGACCAAATTAGGCTAATTTACAGACTACGCACATTAGAGTGCATCAGCTTTATGTAGTTTATCTCAAAGTGCTGTGTTGAAAAGGAAAGCTGGCTACAGCAACATTCTCTTATTATTGTATCTAGGAGAGAGCTTTGTTTTCGCCACAGCTGAGTGAATACTGGCGTTTTAATGTCAGAAACTCCCATACATGGAGGACGTGATTTTTTTTGATGCCCTGACGTACAGTAAAATTAGATGTGCCATCTATTCTCAGGTCATTTGATCAAATACACTGCAATTGAAAAGTTTGCGGTCAGTAAGATATATATATATATATATATATATCATCATCATCATCAAAAAAAAAAAAAAGAATTATGGTTTCCCCGAGAATAATAAAAAGCACACCTGTTTTGATAATAGAAAGATAATAAATGTTTTTTGAGCACCGAATCAGCATATTAGACTGATTTCTGAATGATCATGTGACACTGAAGACTGGAGTAATGGCTGCTGAAAATGCAGATTTGCCATTACAGGAATAAATTACATTTTGAAATATATTTAAAAATAGAAAACTGATATTTTAAATTGTTTTACTGTGTTTTTGATCAAATACATGCAGCCTACAGGTGAAGAGAGTTTCAAAACCATTAAAAAAATCTTACTGACCAGAAACTTTTAAACCTCATCTACATTCATTTAGCTCAAAGAGAGCACCTCACCAACCAACACTGGAGCCATTTTACCTGTTTTAAATAGAAGGAGTTATGACTCACTTTTTAAAAGCTTTGTAAAGTGAACTCAGGTTAAACGGATTAGTCGAGCGAAAAAGATCGTCATAATCCCTGGCCCACCTTACCTTTCATATTTCCATAAATTATCCAATAAAAGTGCTATTATCAATCTCATAATCAGCAGTACCTAATTGACTTGCAGTTGGGTCTCATGAATTATTAAGCAAGATGATACTTAAATAATGAATATTCTGGAAAAAAAGGTTGGATAAAGACATGGAGCATTAAGATGATTAGAAGGTATGAGAGAATCTTCATTATATTGTCTATTTAACCTCTAAGCCTCATGTCAGGCGAATAATTTCCCCAGTATATAGCATAGAATGTGTTCGCCTATGCAAATGACCAGTATGGGCAGCCTTATTTCACAGATTCATCAACAAACTGACAGTTTAAACTCCCAAATCTTTGTTAAAAACATGGCTTCATAAATAAGTGGCACCAGGCAAACGAGGACTATGAAATTAGCTGTTTGACAGGCACAGCAGTTTGGGGAGTTTAATGTCATTAATTCATTATGTCATTATTTCCGTGCCCTGTTTGCAAAACAGCGAGAATAACATCAGAAACTTTTAAATGACTATTGTAATTGCACCTGTTGCCAATTACAGCGCGCAGGATGCATCAATCATCGCACATCATTGCCCAGCGAAGCAGCAAGTGTGTCGTTCCTGTTTGCTCATGCAAATACCTGCGTGCTTATCAAAATCTCTTTTAATCAATCCAAAGAAATTTGATGGAACTCCTTGAAGATAAACTAGCATTAAGCAGCAGGTTACATTAAACTGCAGTGATGGCAATCAAGCATCACATGTTTCTGGTACAGAACCACCAGACAGTTTGCAAGGCTGCTAACCCCAATTCAATGGATTCTGACCATAGAGAACATGTACATGGATATCAAGAGACAGACATAACCTTACTTTCAGAACCTTGATAAATTCATTAGTCGATGGCCTTGTTCTGAATAATTAGATTTCCATCTCACAGAATGTTCTTAGGCTATAAAGCTGAAACAGTCTTCACTGTCAAAACTTCCCTGATGTAAGATTGAGGGGACAGGAAGAAGACTTAAATTAAAATACTGAAGCACACAAAGTTCATATCCTTTCCCTCAATGTTATTATTATTAGTCCTCTAGTTGAGAGCCTATTCATATTGTAAAAAAAAAAAAGTCAGGAAACCATTCTATTAGCAGTTCTCACATGTGCATTCTTCTGCTAATGAGGACAGAACACCATTCAAAAATACTGAAAAACTTTCCAGCACTACTTAAGTAACACCTCAAATGATGTTACAGAATATTTACTGTATTCTTTACAAGTATTAAAAGCACAATTAAAGTAACCATTAAAGTTGCAATGTAATGGAAGCAACAGATATTCTTTTTCTTGTTGTAATTAAGTGAAATGGATTGGGGAAAAAAGGAGAGCGAGGACATGGTACTATTCATCAGTTGTTGGTTACAGTGCATGGAGGCAGATCTGAATGCAAGCTTGAGGCAGATTTTAAGAAATGGGCAGGGTTTAACTAAATGATTGGAGAAGTCTGACATATGTCACTAGATCTTGCACATTTTACTGGATCATTTTGATAAAAAATTACAAGCTCAAAAAATAAAAAAGAAACATATGCATGGACAAATTGTTCTCAATAAAATCACTAAGATCAAAATAGGTGAATCAGAATTACAGGAATCTAAACTGTTAAGAAAAATCGGAACCAAACTGAAACTGTTACAGTAAATTGTAAACCCTCTCTGAACCCAATACAACATGATACAAACATATCAACCACTGAAGCCTGAATGATATAAAAATAGAAATAACCAGGACATGCTTAGTGGCATGGGAGGGATGATGCCTTCAGTTGGTTTGCTTTGTGATCCTCAAATCATCATTAGCTCAACTTCCTCTCCAGGCTGTTGACGCACACACAGTTGGACTGTGCTGGACTGTCGAGTGAAATAGTCATCCATTTCTTCCACTATAACCCCCATCATTGCTACAAGGGTCAACTTGGAGAGTGAAATAAAGACAAAAGATGTGGTTTGTTCTCCTGACAAAGCCCAGTGCTGGTTACAAGTCTAATCATTGTCATCCAAGAGATTCAAATTAATCTACCTCATCCTAGTTTAATTTCTTTCTGTTTTAATTAAAAGCTTGTTATATTTACCCCTGACTGCACAGCTTTGAGTGTAGCAAAATGAATGGAGAAAAGCCCAAGGGTACAAATCCTCAGAAGTAACTTAATAATATGGAATAAAAGGACAAGATTTTGTTCAACATGCCTATGTGAGATGTAGATTCAGTCTTCCTTGAACACTGCTATGCCCTCCTGCTAACAGTCTTGACATCTGAGGAAAAAGTGTAATCTAATGTTACAACTTCATGTATGAAGAGCCCACAGGGCAAAGCAACCTAGATACTCAAAGAGCATTCAAAGTGGCTTAAAGAAGTCATGATATACTTCAAAGGCATATATATACTTTGTTTGCAATATGACGTTGCAAACAAATGGCAACATTTTCACCAAGAAAAATGGGTTGACAGGACAAAAGACATAGGTAGGCTCCAAAGATCCTTTCATCAGCAGCCTGACACAACCAAACGGAACTTCTCCCATCTGCTGAGGGCTGGACGCAATGATCGTCCACTGAGGGTTGTTTACATTTCTTCAAAAGCCCCATTTAGTTTCCCCAGACAAGGTAGAGTAAGAGAGTGAGGCGAAGATGGATGGAGGCACCTGCCCTAATGGAGGCTCAAACTGTGCCCACTAGTGCACGTTACATTGATAAATTGACAACAGTTGGGACATGCTCTACTAGTAGGGAGAATGAGGCTACTAGGACACAGGCTTGTTCTCTCATTTGATCCTTCTCTTTCTCTCTCTCTCTCTTCCTCTGTACCTGAGAATAATCCTTTCAATGTTACGCGCAAGTCTGTGCTGTACCACATTGCATCAAACCACAACCTCATGATCGACTGTATACCAGGAAATTGGATTTTGTTGTGGGAATTTTGGGCCCAGACAGAAACAGCAGTACACGTATGAGGGAAAATGTTTTGTGTGTGTGTGTGTGTGTGTGTGTGTGTGTCCTGCTGAAAAGACCAGATTATGCCAGCATGAATTTCTGTTCAGACTGGTTTGTTCTGTTTACTGATGGTTTAGTGCTGATATTTATGGAAGCCTGTTTCCACCTTTTTTAAAATAAAATAATAAAATAAAATAAATAAATATCTATCACATTTCATAGCTAACATTATTGCAGTTTATGCAAGTTACATTTACATTTACATTTTCATTTAGTCATTTAGCAGACGCTTTTATCCAAAGCGACTAACAAATGAGAACAATGAAAGCAATCAAAATCAACAAGAGAGCAAAGACGAATTTAGGTAAAGGGGTGCAGAGCCAGTGGTGGTTTTGTAGGAAACATTAACGCCTTGAATTTTATGTGGGCAGTTATTGGTAGCCAGTTTGGACACCTCACCTCTCCAAGATACCTTGAAGGACCTATCTGAGAGGTAAGACTCAAACCACTGGAGTGCGGGTCCTGAGATGCCCTTTGCCAGTAAGGTTGACAGGAGGATCTGGTGATTTGGAATCCGCTCTTGCCAGTCTTAGGGCTTCAACAACTGAGAGCAAGGCAATCTCGGTTGAATGTCCACTTCTGAAACAAGACTGGTTGCCGTCGAGGAAGTTGTTCTGTGTGAGAAAGGCATAGGGCTTCAACAACTGAGAGCAAGGCAGTCTCGGTTGAATGTCCACTTCTGAAACCAGACTGGTTGCTGTCGAGGAGGTTGTTCTGTGTGAGAAAGGCAGAGACTTGGTTGAACACAGCTCGTTCAAGCGCTTTTGCAATGAAAGGAAGAAGGGAAACCGGTCTGTAGTTATCTAAAAGAGATGGGTTAAGGGTGGGTTTCTTAAGTAGAGGTGTTATATGAGCCTGTCTAAATGTAGAGGGAAAAACACCAGTGTGAAGGGATGTGTTAATGATGTGAGTGAGTGCAGGTACAACTGCAGGAGAAATGGCTTGAAGGAGGTGAGATGGAATAGGATCAAGCGGACAAGTAGTAGGATGATTATAAATTATGAGTTTGGAGACTTCTGCCTCAGAGAGTGAAGAGAAGGATGTGAACAAGTGTATGTTTGTTGGTAAGATGTGCTTGACAGATTGTGGTGTGGAAAACTGTGCACTGATGGTTTCAATTGTATTAATGAAGAATGCGGCAAAGTCGTCAGCTGTTAGAGTTGATGAAGGAGGGGGAGGAGGAGGACAAAGGAGGGAGTTAATTATGCAAAATAAAATCTCAATTACGAGAAAGAAACTTGTAAATTTTGAATTTATTTCTCACAATTGCAACTTTATCTCACAATTGTAACATTATTTCTTGTAATTGTGGCATTATATCTCGCATTTGTGACTATTTATCTTAATTATGACTTTATAATTGTTACTTATTAACTCAGAAATATCACAATATAACTTCATATTTCACAATATAACTATTTAGTGTAATGTCACCTTTATTTCTCGTAATTGCAGTTTTGTATCTTGCAATTATGGCTATTTCTTTTAAAGTTGACTTTATCTGGCAATTGCCACTTTGCTCCTCCTAATTTTGACTTTTCTCTTGTAATTGTGAATTTATATCTCACAACAGCAATTTTGTGTCTTGCAATATGACTTAATATCTAACAATATTACATATCTAATTCCTTGTAATTTTGGCTTTATTTCTTGTAATGGTGACTTTATGTCTCGCAATTGTGACTTTGTTTGCCACAATTTCAACTAATTAAACAACACATATAATTTCATGATTGTACTACAACTTTATTTCTCATGATTTTCACTCACAATGCAACTGTAAAACATACAATGTGGCTTTATAACTAACAATTGCAAATGTATTTCTTTTAAAACTTATTGTAAAGCTGTATCTTACAATAACATGCTTTGTTTATTACTCTGAGGCAGAAACAGATTTATGACTGGAATAAAAAAAATGCTGCTCAACAGGGTTTTTAGGCTCAAGATGTAAGATGAGCAATCTTCAAAATGAATCAATGTTCTGTCATCTGAGTGCCGCCTACTACGGCATCTGTGAGGAATTAGTGAGGGGAAATACATTTAGTTAAAATAACACTGGAAAATTTCCTCACTCCAACTGCAGCAGGCTGTGAATAATAAGTATGGTAATTTTAGAAATAAATGGAAACAGAGACACTGTCGATCCCCGATGAGAGCAGAGGTCAGAGGTCAGAAAACTGTTAAAGTCCAGGCTGAATGTGAAAATGCCAGATAAATGCATATTCAAAGACTGTGAATACCATAAGCTAATGTAACCACTTCAACTACTTCTCATTACTGTGCTACAGAGTTAGGGCCACATTTACTCAGTCTGGATCTAAAACGGGAGAGAGAGACAACAAGAGAGAGAAATCACGGCTACGCAGTGCACATACGCACATATTAAAGAGTTATGTGTTCGGTTTTAAGTCTTGCCCAGCACGTTGTAACAGCTCTTCGGGCCTTGCTGTGAATCCTTTTCTAAGTTTGTACCTAATAAGCAACATTTTGCTTCCCTCCCCAGCTGAGCTATGGTAAGTCAGCTCCTGGCTCCGCTCTTCTCTCTGACGTCTGGTTTGCCTTAGTGTGCTCTGGGTTTCTAAACAATCAGCAATGGTCTAATTAGTTTTGGCACTCAAACTGTTCTCTGAAGGGAAGAGGACCAATTTAAGGACCTTAAAAATGCCTAGCCTGTTTTAAAGAGCCAATTAGTTAGCATATCCAACCATGTAGCCTGGTATTACTTGGCATCGGTGTCACTTCTCTGCAAAGCTACCAATTATTTACAATTATAGAAAATATTCTCTAATGCACATGGGTTGAATCCAACTGTCTTGGTTTCTCCTACTGGTTTTCTCACTGATCATATTGAATCTTCCTCCCCTGCTGTCACATGCTGTCTGCTTTAACATGATCAGAGAAAATGCTCTAAACCCCACTCACGCTGATAGGAAGAGGATATTCTAGGGAGAAATCGAGAAAAAAAAAGAAAAAAAAAGGCTGGTGAGACAGTAATTGGTGTATTGCAACTAATTTCATCAAAATGGCTTTTATTTTTCAAGCACCTGTTTAGATCTAGTTCTGGTCTTTCTTTGGCTCATTCCTGTCTAATTGTAGAAGCTACGCAGGTCAAATGAACATATATAAATATATAATGTTATAGTGCTCAGTAAACAATACCAAGATATTCACAAGATGATTTCACTGTTGAATTCATAACAAGCAAGTTTAAAAACATAATACCGTATTAGTGTTGCATAAGCAGCAAGGTGTGACTGCTTGCTTTACCTGGCCTGACCTATATCATAAGAGCTGGAATGTTCTCAAGCTGTGTTCTCATCACTCAATGAGCTCATGGTTTAGACCTGGCACTGACAGGTGGGACAAATTGTTCCTAAGACCCATCTCCCTGCACTCTAAAAAATGCTGGGTTGTTTCAACCCAACTTTGGGTCAAAGATGGACTAACCCAGCTGTTGGGTTAAATTTTTAAATTACATTTTTAACCCAAAAGTTGGGTTAGTCCATATTTGACCCAAAGTTGGGTTGAAACAACCCAGCATTTTTTAGAGTGTGAATTATGATTAACGCCCAACACTTGTTGATAGCTATGACATGAGTCTGTCAGAATAGTGATATATATAGCCTTCCCAGCTCCACTATATAGGGCACCATTGGAATCTAAAGCAAAGTGCATTACATCTAAAATATACCTTTAATTTGTTAATTAAAACTGCTTGTTAAATTTAGCATTTATTAGAATTAGGTACATTTGGTATTTGGTGCCGCACCGATTATCTCATAATGTATAATTTATATGCATAATTTCTTTAACTTTTCACTATATTTACAGAATATCCAACCATATATATATATATATATATATATATATAATTTGTTTAAAGTAAAAAAAAAAAAGCAACAGTACTGTACAGTACCTAGAAAAACAAGAGGGGTTTACTGAATTTATTGGGTTTACTGAACCATGCTGCCCACAAAGTTAATTTAGTTAAATAACTTGCAGGCTCATGGTTGTTGACAAATAATCATACCCTTAACACTAAATAGTGCTATCAACAAAGAAAAGCAAAACCAAGCTTGGCCGACCTGAGACCAGCTTAAACCAGCTAAGACCAGCAGACCGGCTCAGGCTTGTTTAAGATGTTTTTTTGTTTGTTTGTTTGTTTTTTGTTTTTTTTCCAGCAAGGTATTAAAACCAGAACACGTTTTAATTTCCTTCAAAGCCTCTGAAAGCTCGAACCCCAAAAAAAGTGCAAGAAAATGAGTTACTAAGAAAATGTTTTCCACTCTCACTTCCATATAAGCCTCAATGGTGCAGAGGCTCGAAGGTTTGCAACTCACCCAAATGATGTTGTTTTGAAAGCCCTCTCCTCGCAATTATCTCACATCTGTGATAGTTTACCTGAGCTACTCTAGCGATTACTGAGAGTCCTGCAGCCTTATCCAGATCAGATCCAGATGGCTTGACTGGCTTGCAGCTGAGGAAGCACAACCCTGTTTCAGCACCCGAGTCTCAGCTATCATCAGCACCTTTATTAGGTGTAATCCACTCCCTTTCCTGTGATAGATGAGCAAAACAATCCAAGTATATGGGCGTGTTGCTGACTGCGTGATGAAATGAGCTATTCAGAATGTGCCATGAAGTTCCAAAAGACCTTAAATCATATTCTTCTTGCCGTATGTGTGACTGTATTAGTACAGAACAGATCTTGTTGCAGGGAAGATGAGATAATTAGATCAATTAAATGCCAAACTTGGTCAAATTTCAGCGTCTTCGGCAGGGGGTGCTGATTAGACCCTGATCAGAAGTGGGGGCAGTACATGTTGACTAAGTCAAGGTTAAAGTGCTACTGATTAATCTGCTATTTAGAACAGTATAAGATGCCCAAGAATACCTTAAATCAAGGTCATTAACAAAACTGAGGGGTCATAAAAATTAGGTCCTCAGGGAACACCTGCTACCTGACTAGCAGTACGCAGCTTGTACCGAACTGACAGAGAGGCTGCTAATGGCTCCACCTCATTTTCCATTTCCCCATCTCACAGTTCTACACTTTCATAAAGAAATCTAAGAGCACTTTTGTCCTCTTCACTCTCTGTCTCTGCTGCCATGCAAATCTGCACCTTTTTAACCAAACAGATTAATCATGGCATGTTTGAGATTTAGACAGCTCAATTTGTGGCCAGCTTGTTCCAATTGCAGGGGCCATTTTTATCTCGGCTCAACACCTCCGGTATCTTGAAAAGCTCTCGCATTGGAAATAAATCACAGACATTATCTAGGTATTTGAAATGCAATCTAGGTTAGAGTAACGATAGAGAACTTAAATATGAAACAATCAACTACAACACATTTTCAGTTTTCAAGTTGTGAGTACTATATTAATCTTCAAACACAAAACATAATAGAAGCGTAATTTTGTATGATATAATGTGTTAAATTGCACGAGAAAATGTAAATATTACAGGAAAATAACTGGGTAATAGTTCATGTTTGATTTATTTAATATATTATTTTAAATAAATACAGTTTCAAAGTGTTCCAGTGACTTACTTTTATATTTTATTATATATTATTTATTTTAAAATGTAAACAAATCAGTAAAGCAACACCATAATACTATTGAACTGTAAAGTATTTAATAATAATTTTAATTTATATAATAACAACAACAACAATAATAACAACTTTTATAATAATAATAATTATTATTATTATACAACTACAGTTACAATACTGATATTTATATATGTTTTTTTTTTCTTTGCTTTCAAATGTTAGAAAACCATATAGCTTTTCTTTTTGCAGAAAACCGTAGGGACACTTAACTTTTGAAATGCTTCTCTTTTGTCAAAAACAGATTTATAAACCATTCTCATTACAAACTTGGGAAGATGTTTGGCACATGTTGCATTTCCAAAAGCACGCTATAAGCAACTCAAACTTACAATACTTGCAGAGATGGAGCTTTTGTGAAAAGATCACATTGCTGCGCTTCACTCTGAAGCATACAGTATATCAGCTTGTCTTGTTGGATTGCCCTCTTATCAGCTCACACTTACATATTGGCTTTTTTCATCTTTCACTCGCAAGTGAAATTACTTTGGGTCTGTTTTTCAGACTTCCAAATTCAGACATGAGGCACTTGCCTTTCTTGAAGCTTATTTTCAGTAGTGAACCTTCGAGTGGTGCCTGCCAATCATCTCCATCAATCAGCCTGTTTAAACAGACAGAGAGCTGAGAGCCATAATCGGTGGATGAAACAAGAACCCAGAGCTCTCCTAGAGTGCAGGTTGTTAAGTGAAAGAAAAACATACCAAAGAACCATATTTTTCATTTTAACTGTCCTTTTGTTTCCACCGGGAAATGTTTGACATATTTTTGAAGTGCCTTAAGTTTCAGATTTAATTTACAAAAGTGGAAACTCTGAAGTCCTTATTGTATGAAAGGGCTGGGAGATTATTATTATTAGTAGTATTATTGATATATTTAAATAATAATAAATACATAAATAAATAAATAACTGCATACAAATGTATAGCTGTAAACAGTATCCTAAACAAACAATTATGACGGTGACAATAATGCTTGCACAACTAACTAACTGATTAGTGTGCCGCAACATGACTTCATTAACAATAATAAGTTTAATTTCTGTCTGTTTATTACAGAATAACTGTCGCATGACTTCAGAAGACTTGGAATTTTGTTGTATTGTTGTACTTTTATGATATTTTTTTTCATGTTTCTTAACACACCTTTTAGGTGCATTTTGTAATAATGTCAAACATTTAACATTGAAGTATTTTAAATCATTGTTTAATTTTTTTTTTTTTTCATGCTTTAAAAATGACTTATTTTAATGTGTTGACTAACATACTAAAGAACATGTACTTGATTATAATTTTCACTGTAGTATGTTATTCAATATTACATTTAAGGATATTAAATGTACTAAATTCATCAATACAAATGTGTAATTACAAATGTTTTTAAACATATGGCATACAGGTTTCAATAGAAATTACATTAAAGTGTAATTTTTAGTTTACAATGAATGCAGTACATTTGGCAGCACACTTATCCGTATTTCAAAGATAATAGAATTGTGAAAATACATAAAGAAGCACTTGAGTTCTACTTAAGTGGGTTAAAAAAAGCACTGTAAGATTAAGCTAACTGCATTTAATATACATTTAAACTATAATACATTTTCATTTTATTGCATTTAACATGTACCTATAGGTGTCTGAAAACATTACATTCAGTTCACACTCACATAGCCCATATTAGTTACGTAATATTTATTTATTCTTTTTAAACGTATATGTTAAAGTGTACTTCTTTTTCAATAGGGATTAACTTTACAACTACTACCAAATAGGGATGTGGTATGTGTTGACTAACATACTAAAGAACATGCACTTGATTATAATTTTCACTGTAGTATGTTATTCAATATTACATTTAAGGATATTAAATGTACTAAATTCATCAATACAAATGTGTAATTACAAATGTTTTTAAACATATGGCATACAGGTTTCAATAGAAATTACATTAAAGTGTAATTTTTAGTTTACAATGAATGCAGTACATTTGGCAGCACACTTATCCGTATTTCAAAGATAATAGAATTGTGAAAATACATAAAGAAGCACTTGAGTTCTACTTAAGTGGGTTAAAAAAATCACTGTAAGATTAAGCTAACTGCATTTAATATACATTTAAACTATAATACATTTTCATTTTATTGCATTTAACATGTACCTATAGGTGTCTGAAAACACTACATTCAGTTCACACTCACATAGCTCATATTAGTTACGTAATATATATTTATTCTTTTTAAACGTATATGTTAAAGTGTACTTCTTTTTCAATAGGGATTAACTTAACAACTACTACCAAATAGGGATGTGGTCATTTAGATTTAGAGACATGCTGTGTTTACTAGCCAGTACAATATTAAAAATTAATTTAGCAGTGTTATTTCAAAGGACGCAAAGTAAATAAATAAAATGATTTATGTATTTATTTAATTTTGTTCATCTTTGATTTTTCTCCATTATTGGAATGGGAAAGCACCCCGATTAGCATGCTTAGGCTACATCTCATATTAAAGTGTTAAATAGTTCGGCTCGTAAATGTACTTATCTCTAACAGAGAGATTCACCTCTTACAGCACACAGATGGGATCATCAGGGATCAACTAATGCTTCCATGTATTTTGATTTCCCCCTTTTTTCTCCACATAAAATAGAGTTTAATAAAGTCTTAATTTCCTTAGTACATCATTATTATCTTTTGATATGGATGTGCCATCTGGCAAATGTTCAAGTGAAAGGAGATAAGAATGCGTAATGAGGATGTGGATGACTCTCGCAGATTTCACAGTCACAGAATCACAGGTGTATTGTGGTTAGTGGAATGAGGACGCAGGCAAATGAGATCCTCATATTCTCAATAACAATAAAACCTGCACTTTGTTTCCAAAAGTAAAACTTATATGTTACACATAACCCTGTGTTATTGTGTTGGACTCAAAAATAAAAAATTCAAGAGATTAGCTGGCAACCCATTTTGTGGTTTTGACAGTGCTTTGAGAGAATATGATGTTTGTCCGTCAAACTCTTGGTTCTAAAAGAAAACAAATGATAGCATGCTATGCTTATAAATTATTACAAGTATGAAATAATGCTCACAGCAGGAATTGAGTCCAAAATATTACATTCCTTGAATCACAACAACAACAGCAGCAAAATGGTTTAAAGAGATAGTTCACGCAAAATGAAAATTAAATGAAAATCCGTATCAGTACTTTTTTCTGCATAACATATAAGATGTCCTGGATAATGTTGGTAATCAATCAGATTTGGTCACCACTAAATGGTCAAAAAACACTTTTTTTTCCCCTATCTATCTTATTTCATGTTCCAGTGAAGAAAGTAAGTTATACAGGTTTAGAATGACACGAGGGTAAGTAAATAAGTACAGAATTTATTTTTTTTGGTGAACTATCCCTGTTTAAAAATACATTTTGTCATAATTTAGACCATTATATCATGTATATTTATAAGTCATCCCAAACCCAAAGTAACCCATATTTTTAAAGAATGTTTATGCTGCTCACTTCCATTCAGTGAACGTGGATGGGGACCACGGAACAACAACAACAACAACAAAAAAACACCATAAAAGTAGTCCATAAAACATACAGTATGCACCATATTCCAGTTCTTTTGAAACCATATGACTGATTTGAGAGGTGAACAGATTGAAACCTTGAAAATGTTGCTTGACCACTGTGGTAACCATTCACTTCCACTGTACTGGAAAAAAGAACAGCTTGGGCGTTCTGCTAAATAACGCTTTTCATGTTCCAAAACACATGTTGGTGTGCAAATGATGACAGAATTTGTATTTTTAGGTGAACTATTCCTTAAATGTTACATAAACAACTTCATCCAAAAATAATGTGTTTTACTTAAGAAGAAAAACAACAGACACCCCGCAAGGCTGTGACTTGCCATGGTATAAATATTTAACCAAATGTATAGCGGAAATAAAATTAATCTTATCTTTGTGTCTCTGTGGCAGTTGTTACCCTGCTAGGCCTGTCTTTGGCATAGTTTTATCAGAGGAAACACTTGCACGATGTTGAGGGCTTTGTTCTTTCATCAACCTCCTTTAATTAAATCTACCCATCTTCGAGCATTTCCATGATCTTAGCAAATAAATCCGAAAGTGAGCACACCTAATTAAAGAAAGTCACTGTTAAAACAACCCGTCAAGACTGTGCAAGCGTTTGCAGACACACCGTGCTAAAAGGATGGCGGCTTCTTTCCTGTCAAGTTGCAGAATTTTCCCTTTCTTCCTCTATCTCTCTCTCTCTCTCGCAGTCAGTTCATGCTAAAAGTATGTGTCATTAGCGAATTACACAGGTGCCAGAATGAGTTTATCATCTTCAGTATGTAAATCTTGCCTGTAACCGGAGGTGCTGCTTATAAAAACGTCCTATCTCTTAAGCCAAATGAGAATGCCACACTGATAGGAGATTACCCTGCTCTGGTGCAGGCTGCTGCTGCCCCCCCACCCCCGAGCTAGAAACTGAGTTATGACGTGCTCGTTTCCTTAATCTTTATGCAACCCTAACGAGGATACACACAGGACCAAACAAAGGGAGGTGGAGGGGGGTAAAGAGTGGGTCTGTAAGTGATGCTGCTGCTGTTGTTAAGCGGACAATCTCGGCTTATGGTGTCGTATTCATGTCAGGAACGTAGCAATTATTCTCCTGATGAATCGTTATCAATATCTCAGGATGTATGCCATGGGTAAGTAAGAGTTTGACTATGGGTGAAAGTGTCACAGTCTTCAGCGGGTGTGCCCAGGAGGGCCACCAGTCGTTAGCCTCCTCGTTTGGTTCCCATTTATTCTCCTTGTGTCTGTCATCCTGTGCTGATCCGTCATTTCTCATTGTGTGTGTTTCGTGTCTGCATGTGTGCAGCTTTAGGCCTGCCTGTCTGTTTTTCCCCTTCGGGGTGGTTTGAGTTTGTTTTTGTTTCATTTTTATTATTAAAATAAATAACCATTTCTCCTGCAATTGAGTCCTCGCTTCATCTCCCCGCACGCACCGTGACAGAAAGGTTATATCTATAGGCCGAGCATATATAAATCACCTTGAAATCCAGAGCTACTGGCGAAGCACGGAAACTATTTGAATTTGGGAACGTAGTAGTGTTGCCCATGAGTTTTAATTTCCATTGCACTGTTGTAATTGTCAGATGGGCATCCATAGCTTGAGAAGGTCAACTCATAGATCTGATCTCAGACTAATGAACCTGTCAACATGCCCAGCTCATCTTGATCCTGTGCAGAGTGCTGCTATGGTGTTAAAGCATGCTGCCATTTATAAGAGACTGCTGCTCATGAAAAAAATCCAGATTATCAGAAATTGTGTAGAGCTGTATATAATACAACATTTCAAATGATTAATTGCAATTAAAAAAGTTAATGGCTAAACACACTCACTTATTAAAGAAAAAGTATTTTGGATATGGTTCACTCATATCTGATATTTCATAATTGTTCAACTTTGATGATAATTAGATTCTGCTATACAAAAACTACTAATGACTTTACTTTTGTTAAATGCCTCATCTGGATTTCATTTATAAATAAATTTGCTATTAGTTCTTTTTCAGGAAGTTATGCTCTGATTAGTACTGTCAAAACTTTGAAAAACTGTGAAGGACAAACAAGCTCATGTATCTCATTAAAGAGAGTGGAAGCTACTTTTTTTTACCCATATTAATTTTTACTTTGAAAGTGAATAACTGGAATAATTTTAATTAAATTTCCAGTGTAATATGAGTTACAAGTAGCACGTGGTTCGATGTTGATTTTCAACACACATACATTTTTACTTTGAAAGTGAATAACACATTTCTGGTTTAGTGATGATGAAGGGGTATTTAAACCTTACTGTGGGGTTACATACAAAAAAAAGGAATTAGACTGCTATGAATGATAGATCACAACAGCTTGTGATATATATATATATATATATAATCTACATTATAACAGATTATATTATGACATATAAGAAAGCGGTGTAATGTATATATATTTTTCATGCTTGATTCTGATTGGTCAGTCATGACATTCTGAAATCCCCGATAATGAGCATCGTCAATAGTATATGAAGTAGTAATAGTATCTGAATTTCATCTGATATCAATATTTCATTCGTAATGATTAATGTGGTGAAAAGCAACTATTTTCATTAGCCTCACAAGTTAAACGTTGCAATTATTTTTTTACTTATTTATTTTATTTCTGTAGTGTGATGTAAATCTGAGTGTAACAAATTATTGAAAAAGAGAAAAATGTAGAGCGGGGACTTTGAGATTTTGAGATGTGAGAGTTTCACTCCAAAATTGAGGCCGATGAATGCAAACTTGCTATGGCTGCGATTAAACGGAGTAAATGATTGGAGAATTCTGGCATGCCTCACCACAGAGAAGGCAATCGTTTCACCGGAAGATCCTGTTTATGTTTATGTTTATTTAATTTATTTGTACAGGGACACCGCACAACAACAGTGTTGTGCCAGAGTTAGCTATAAAGCTAATTTGCATCTGCAGTCCCTGGGCAGGATGTTGTTAAAAAATTACAATATTAAGTCACAAACGACACAATACATACAACACATACAATATCACATCATGCTACATTAAATTACAAATCCAAGTCAATGATCACATATTTGATTTTCCTTAAGCCATACTTTAAGCGTAGTTTTAAAAATACCAAATGGTGTACACTCTCTAATATTAACAGGTATTAAATTCCATCTTTCTGCTGCTCTAACTGAAAAAGCTGATTGTCCAAAAACAGTTTTCCAAGTCAATGATCACATATTTGATTTTCCTTAAGCCATACTTTAAGCGTAGTTTTAAAAATACTAAATGTTGTACACTCTCTAATATTAACAGGTATTAAATTCCATCTTTCTGCTGCTCTAACTGAAAAAGCTGATTGTCCAAAAACAGTTTTCTTAAATTTAGTTGAACAGTCACCTCTAACTGATGACCTAGTCTGCCTGATATTGTCCTTACAAAAAGTCACACATTGTTTAAGAGGTGGTGGTGCAAGATCATGAAATAGTTTGTACATCAAACGCACATCAGCAAATAATACAAAATTGTCAAACGTCAATAATTTATATTTTTTAATAATATTGCAGTGATGATAACTCCTTGGCTTTTTAGCTAATATTTTCACAGCTTGTTTATAAATAGTATATTATATTATATACGCGAATAATCCTACTACTTGTCCGCTTGATTCTATTCCATCTCATCTCCTTCAAGCCATTTCTCCTGCCGTTGTACCTGCACTCACTTACATTGTTAACACATCCCTTCACACTGGTGTTTTAACCTCAACATTTAAACAGGCTCGTATAACCCCACTTCTTAAGAAACCCACTCTTAACCCAACTCTTTTAGAGAACTACAGACCGGTTTCCCTTCTACCTTTCATTGCAAAAACACTTGAACGAGTTGTGTTCAACCAAGTCTCAGCCTTTCTCACACAGAACAACCTCCTGGACAGCAACCAATCTGACTTCAGAAGTGGACATTCGACCGAGACTGCCTTGCTCTCAGTTGTTGAAGCCCTAAGACTGGCAAGAGCAGATTCCAAATCTTCAATACTTATCTTGCTGGATCTGTCCGCTGCTTTTGATACGGTGAACCACCAGATTCTCCTGTCAACCCTATTGGAATACTTATTTTGCTGGATCTGTCTGCTGCTTTTGATACGGTGAACCACCAGATTCTCCTGTCAACCCTATTGGAAAATGGCATCTCAGGAACCGCACGCCAGTCTTACCTCTCAGATAGGTCCTAACAGCTAGAAACCTTGGAGTTGTGATTGATGATTAGCTGAATTTCTCAGACCACATTGCTAAAACTGCCCGGTCCTGCAGATTTGCTTTATACAACATTAGGAAGATCAGGCCCTTTCTTTCAGAACATGCAACACAACTCCTTGTTAGAAATGGTGAGCATGCATCATTAATTCGTGTACATTGTTTTCTTAAATTTAAGTATGACTCCATCCATGTTAATGTATTAGTAGAAAAATTAAACCTTGATAATTTAGATAAAAGAACATTATGATTAACGGTATCAAAAGCCTTTTTAAAATCAAGGAAGACAGCACCAACAACACCTCCCCTAGCAAGACTGGATTTAATTTGTTCAACGAAATAAAACTTTGCTGTCTCCGTACAGTGATGTACCCTAAATCTAAACTGCATACGATGTAATGGAAAATGACCAATATTTAAATGCTCTACTAACTGATTGCAAATGACCTTTTCAATTACTTTAGAAACAACTGGTAGAATACTGATAGGTCTATAGTTAATTACATTAGCAGGATCACCAGTCTTAAATATAGGTGCTATTACTGCTGACTTCCAGGCACTTGGAAAATGACATTGTTTTATTGACAAATTAACCAAATGAGTTATAGGTGGACTAAGAACATTTGCATACTTTTTAACAAATACAGAGTCACAATCAAAAACATCTTTGGCCCTAGAACTCTTAAACTGGCTTAAAATTTTTGTTATATAGGACTCAGATACTTCAGAAATATTAAAAACAGTAAGATCATGATTTGGTAATATAATATCCTTACTTCTCACACCAAATCCCTGTGTTAAATCTTGAACTGAGTCTATAAAAAAATTATTAAATACACTAACAATTTGATGCTTATCTTGAATTAAACTTCCATGAACCTGTAATTCAATACCTTTATCGTTTTTATTATTTTTCTTTCGTACTCTATTAATATTCTCCCATACTTCTCTACTATTCCCCTTTGCATCATTTATAAGATCAATAAAAAAATTTTGCTTTCGCTTTTCTAAATTCCTTTACAACTTTATTACGTAGGTGCTGAAATGTCCTTCATGAGCTAACCCTGATTTAAGCGCTATTTTTAAAGCATGGTCCCTCTGTTTCATTAACTTCCATAATTGTTCATTTAGCCAAGGCAAATTCTGCTTCTTTCTAGAAAAAGTGACATTTTTGCAAAATTAACCCTTAATCTTAATAATTGTTACCATTAAACATTCAGAAGCAGCTTCTAAATTATCTGTAGACAGAATCTCAATCCAATCTAGTTTTTGAAATTCTTCTTCAAATTTGTTTTAAAGTTTTTTTGGTATAATATTTAGCACATTTTATTTTTCTTGTTGATATAAAAACCTGTGTTTTGTTAATTTTCTTACCACTAATATAAGATTATGATCTGATAGCATTAATAAATTTATTGACTTAGTTATTCTTTCTGGTTTGTTGCTAAATATTAAATCAATTTGAGTTTCAGATGATGAGGTGATTCTAGTTGGGCCCTGGATTAACTGTACGAGGTCAAAATGACTTACTATCTCCTGAAGCTTTTTTCCTATTGACTTCTCATTCCAATTTATATTAAAGTCTCCAACCAAAATTAACTCTTTATTTTGATCAAACCCCTTCAAAAGATTTCTCAGATGATCATGGAAAATACTACTTGATGAAGGAGGTCTATATATGCCCACTACAGTAAATGTCATACATGGAGATAAAACAATTGTTACAGCAATATATTATATATCCACTAAAGTATTGAATTCAATTTCCTTACATTTAATGCAGTCCTTCACATACATAAGCAGTCCACCACCTTTTCCTAATTTTCGATCCTTTCGGAAGACTTTATATCCCGGGACCGGATATGCAGTGTTTGGTGATGATTCTGTCAGCCACGTTTCTTACAAGCAAAGCAAATCAAAGTTCGAATTTGTAAGTAGCTGTTCCAGTTGTTCAGTTTTTGAGGCAACGCTTCCGATGTTTAAATGTCCCATAAGTAATCCTTTGGACTTTGAACGCGAATCCCATAAAAGTTTCTCATGATTTGTTGTTTTAAACAGATGAAAATCCTTTGTCTCGTAGCGTGCACGCAGTTTGAAAGTACCTTGTAGTCTGTTAACTCCAAAAGGCTGTGCATAGTCTTTATTAAAATTAGGTCCTGGATTTTGATGAACGTCGCTCGCCAAAAGAAGAGTGATGGCTAAATAACTGATCGTTCTCCGGAACAATTGAGATGGTTTTCTTCTCTCGATAGATCGCAAGTGCTTTGTTGGAAGAGTCACTTTTCCGTCGTTTAATATCATGGAGAAAGAAGTGAATTGGCTGCATAAATCAAAGGTAGTAACAACAACTTGCGTGTCTGTCCACCGCTGATGTATGTTTGTTTCCCAACAGCAGCATAATGATAGGAACAAAAGGATATCAGTATAGCCAATAACAATAATTTTCTGTGTCCTATCGGCAGTATTTTGGCTTTGATTGACTCTAGTTTTGAAATCAAAGTGATCAGTTTTTAGTTTAAAATTGGCAGCGTTTACACCTGCAGCTCCTGCCCTGCTGTCAGCGTGCGTCGCCATTTGTACTCAATCCAAGTGTCCAGTAATGACATAAGGTCAATAAAATAGATTAAAAAAAAGATTTTCACAGGAACTTTCATTGTTCTACAGTTGAGAGGTCAGAAAACTTCTTGATGCTTCAGACTTGCCTAAGAGCGAACACGTTCTTTACTGTCACTTAGTTTGCAACAACAAAAAGCAACATGAAGTTTCCACCCCTGAACGAGACCATCAGCATTGATCTTGAGAGGGGACAGCAGTCATAGTGATACTGTACAGGCCTGCTGTCACGTTCACATGCTAATGGAGCAGTGAGTGTCTGCTGCCCCACTTCCCCTTGCTCCTGTAAATGCGCAGATTGTCATTACCCGTGTTTATATGCAGAGATAACACGCCCAGAGCTAGATATCAATACAGAGAGTGAAAGAAGATTATGAGCAGCATTTAAAAGGGCATCACTCACAAAATAATGCATTAGGTGAAGGTCCGGATATAATGGATGTCTGCAGAGTGCCCTTGGTAGGATGCGCTGAATAAAAGCTTGCAGATCGCCGCCACTGTTGTCCCAGACCGATCTATGAGTCTGGTATCACTCCATGATACATAGACAGTAGCTATGAATTTTAAAACTGGATTTATACAAAATAATACAAGAGATGGACAAGCTGTGGTGAAATTTAAATTTGCATCCCGCAGATATTTGAGGTGACGATCAGAATCATTCTTCAACTTGACAGCTCCATGACCTCCTCTTTCAAGTCGCATATGTGACCCTGGACCACAAAACCAGTCATAAGGGTCAATTTCTCGAAATTGAGATTTATACATAATCTGAAAGCTGAATAAATAAGCTTTCCATTGATGTATGGTTTAAAGTTGTCCAAGTGAAGTTATTAGCATTACTTAGCATATTACTAATCAAAAATTAAGTTTTGATATGTTTACAGTAAGACATTTACAAAATATCTTCATGGAACATGATCTTTACTTAATATCCTAATGATTTTTGGCATAAAAGAAAAATCGATAATTTTGACCCATACAATGTTTTTTTGGCTATTGCTATAAATATACCCCAGCGACTTAAGACTGGTTTTGTGGTCCAGGGTCACATATGTAAAATTTTCCTGTATTCTACATATATAGGGCCCTGTTTTATTTTCCCCAAATTCCGTTTTAATGGTTTAATTAAATTTTTATAATCATAATGGATGTCTAGTCAATTGAATTAATAAATATTGAGTTTAATAACTGATTAAAATTGTAATAATAGTGCCCTGTGAAATGGAATTTATTAGTAACACTTTAGATTATGGAACATATTCACTATTAATTATGGGTTTTCCCTCAATAAACTCCTAATTTGCTGCTTATTAATAGTTAGTTAGGAAGTTCTTAAGTTTAGGTGTGGGGTAGGGTTAAGGGATCTAAAACGTGGTCATGCAGAATAATGGATTAATATGTGCTTTATAAGTACTAATAAACAGCCAATATGCTAGTAATATGCATGCTAATAAGTAACCAGTTAATAGTGAGAATTGGTCCTTAAAATAAAGTGTTACCATTTATTTATTTTTTATTTTTATTTTTTTTTCAGAAATTCCGTGTTCTCTGTCTTTTTCTGCATTCTGTGATTATTATCAAAAACAGTGTAGAAGTACATTCTACTGTACAATACTAATATATTTCTGTCATAATTTCAAGTTAAACATAACTTTGAGTTACTGTGTGTATCTAATGATAGTTTAATCAAATTAAATGGTAAAGTGAATTCTCAGAGCAGCTCTGGAGATGAAGTTCATATGGAGTGTTCTGATATAGTGAGACGGCAGACACTGAAAACATCACGTGCATTGTGTGCTTAAATATGTGTAATAGACGAAACTCTGCCGCTCATTCAGACAGAGACATAGAACATGTAGACTTCAAATAGCTGTCTTTTTGCAGTTTAATATTCACAGACACTAATCAATATCACAATATGATAACGTGTACAGCCCTACTTTTGATTTATTCATCCAAATTTTTCAAAATTTTGTAACAAATCACATTATACAGTACATTCCTTTTCATACCTGTATTCCTCAATTCCGTCCTCGTTTTCTACATCACGGAAATCATAGGGCCCTGCATACAGTATGTGTGTGTGTAAAGATGAATGGTGGTGATATTAAGAGTTTATTTGATGATGAATGAAGGCTGTTGGCTTTGGACATAAGCAAGAGCAGGACTCATCATTAATGAAGAGGGGCCGCTAATGCCAAGCTGATTGGAGCCCCAGGGCCTGCTGGGAATTGGGTGGCCCATTAGCTAAAGCCCTAAGGCTAACAACACCAGACCAAAAGTGCTCTCCATAACCCACATGTGCTAACATAGTCCTCACACTGTCACACATACTCCACACTTCCACTTTCAGACCTCTGTCGGCTGAACGAACAAGACCAAGGGGTTAAATGTTGACCAGAGTTGGACTCACGTAGTGTCAAGGTGTATTGTACTCTATCTGTCAAACTCATTTTGGATTATTGTGTCCTGTCCACACTGCTCTGCCTGACACGGCCCATTCCGGGTTGGGGAGAGTGCCTGAAACCCGAGCAGCGATTGAAAAAATACACCTTCCTTCCTTCTGACACATTCACGGTAAGAAAAAGTTGAGTATTAGAGCATAGTAATCCCATAATTGATGTCAGATATGCACTGGCCCTTTGAGAGGAGCAGTGCTTCTCCTCGAGGGTTGAGAGACGATACTGAAGTAGAAGCTGAGCTGTAACAGTATCCATTTGAAAGAGCATTGTGTCAGAAATTCACTATCCAACCTAGCTGATACAGACATCCTTAAGGCTATTAATGATTCAAGCCTGTGACCTGAGTAAAAAAGCAGGACAAAACTGCTGCCCTGAAATTCTGACAGACTTTGTCCATCTTGTCCAAAAGTCCACAGTAAAAATAGATTTTTGTGGGGAGTCAACAGGGGGGAATCCCACTATGACGCCCCTATACATCATACAATACTATA
The DNA here is from genome assembly GCF_001515625.1 of Sinocyclocheilus rhinocerous. NCBI lineage: Eukaryota > Metazoa > Chordata > Actinopteri > Cypriniformes > Cyprinidae > Sinocyclocheilus > Sinocyclocheilus rhinocerous. The sequence goes on along the minus strand of NW_015639521.1, from coordinate 34,467 downwards.
TCTTATTTAAAGGGGACATCAGATTCCCATTTTCCACAATTTGATTTGATTCTTTAGGGTCTGCATGAAATGTCTGTAACATACTTTGGTTAAAATTCCTCAATGGTCATGTAAAACAACAAACTTTTTACCTTGTCAAATTCACAGCAACTCGTTTCGGTGCATGCCTCTTTAAATGGTAATGAGCTACTTCTCACCCCACCCCTCACTTCCGTGGGGCGTGTCGTCACAAGGCGCCTCAATTGGTGCCTTGAACTCCGTATATGGGTTGGAGGTTGTCTTATTCAAGCTAGCTATCTACAAAGAAACCAGCTGCAAATTAAAACAGCTTGCTGGATGACACATTCATACTCAGACAGCACATAACAAACTGGCTGTGTGTTTTCTTTTCAGCTTTTCTGAGCTGGCAGACACACCAGAAACTTAAAGGGGTCCTATTATGCTTTTTCACTTTTTGAATTTTAGTCAGTGTGTAGTGTGTATGTTTGGGCGTAAAAAAGATCTTCAAACTTACAAACCTCAAAGTCCACTCCAAAGGGAGATATTTAGTTTTTAAAAAATCCCTTTTCAAGAACTACAACGAATGGCTCGTTTGGACTACAGCGTTTGTTTTCCGGGCTTTATGATATCACAAAGCGGCTCATTGGAATATCATTACAAATAATTCCCGCCTACAGAAATTAATATCCTAATGATTTTTGGCATAAAAGAAAAATCGATAATTTTGACCCATACGATGTTTTTTTGGCTATTGCTAAAAATGTCATTTTCATTTCATCTTGCATGTAATGTCTGATAAAGCAGTTTTTTGAGCGGAGCGCTGCTTTGTGTACAGCCGTTACCGGGGAAACCTTGATCTCTACCACCCCAACAGCGCCTCCTGCTGGCAGAGAATGAGTTTGCATACAGTATATATGCCACCTGGGAAACACTGGACTATGGTATAAATAAATTCAACTGTAACAGTTTCACTGCAATTCATGTTATAATGTTAGAATTAAATAACAATAAAAATAATACATATGCACTTTTCTGTCCATAGTAAATGCAGTTTTTTTTAAGCGGTTGTTGACATCCTATCTGAAACGTGATTTAGCCAAAAAACAACAACAACAACAATAACATTACCACTCTAATATGTCTTGCAATATCCGTGCGTGCAAGGTTCTGCGCGATCCTCTTGTTCAATATTCTCTGGTTCTGAATCCGGCTCAAATTGATATGGCAATATTGACGCCATCCTTAACTAAACTTGCTGCTTTGGCAAGGGGCGGGGCAGTACTGAAACACCGTCTAAGCTGTTCGCCAATCACAACGCACTGGGATAGCTAACCAATCACATCACATTTCGTTTTTCGCGTTCATCGCGTTCATCAAACCCGGAACTAATCGAGCCGTTTGTGCCAGACTGGGGAGAAAGGTATTGTAATCATGTAAATTATGTAAAAAATGCGTTTTTCAAACCACCAAGCATGAGAGCATGTTCTAGTACACCCCAAAACAAATTCAAGACATTGTAAAAGAGCATAATATGACCCCTTTAACTAAATGCAAAAAAAAAAATGTGAACATTTCATTCGATGTCCCCTTTAAGATAGCAAATAATGCAAGCATAATAATAGCTGCAATTAAATTAATTTGATATTTCATAATATTTACGAAAATAATTAGAAATAAATCATTTGAAAATGAATCAATTTGGGAAAAAAATGACCATTTTCATCAATAAAGAAACTGAAAATATAAATATATTGTAAGCAACAATGTGGGATAGAGATTATTTTAAAATAAAAATGTGGGCAATTGCTAATTTTACATACAATACAGAGTGAATATAACATAAACATGACATAGTGGTAAACTGGATTTAGCACATCGTTTTAAGTTGCTTGCTTGTGCACGTACAATGACAAGCAAACTTAACTGTCCTCATTCAATTTACACGGCTTGGATCATTTGCACAAACAAACTACTCACACACAGAGTAGGCTACATGTCTTTTTATATTGGATTCAGTATGCTCTTTCACTGGATTTGCCAACGTTTGCACGGTTTGTTGAATTAATCAGTATTCAAAGACTTGTTTAAACGAAAGAAATGTTTTCTGAATGCCGGTATGTTAAAAAAGGTTTTATAGTGCTTGTTTTTCTATTATTAGACAGAGCTGTTAAACAAAGACTGTAAACTAATTCAAACTCCTTAGAGCTCCTGTGCATCTGTGCTTATGCGCTGGGTTCCCTATCCGTCGGTCACTACGAGTTATGTTGAACGACACATGGGGTCTCCCTTGGGAGGCCAATCATCTCTGAGTTTAAGAGAAAATGCCAATGAAAATTGGCTAGTGGATTTTGCATACTTGAGCCACTCCCCGTGCATACGGGTATAAATAGGCGACAGGTGCATCCACTCTTCAGATTTTTGCTTCGGAGCAGAGTGGTTGTATGAAAAGCTGTTATACTCCACAAAGCCATTCATCTGCTGTGTGTCGGGAAGCTGTTCTGGTTGGTGGTACGGCGCGAACAGCAGTGTCCCTTTCAGTGATTCCCCTGGGCGCTTCAACTAAAAGAGCAGATTTCCTAAAAGAGCAAATCATGGACGATTCGGGTTTTTTCGTCCATGTCCTTCTGGATGCGGTCGTTTCCTGTCCTCAGACAATGGCCACGAGCATTGTCTTCCATGTCTGGGCATTCAGCACGCTGAAGACGCGTTCATGGATGGTTCATGCCCGCACTGCGAGTGCGTGACCATGGCAACATTGCGATCGCGTCTCTCCATTCTTAAAGGGAAAGGAGCAGACCCCTCTGTCACTACCTGGCCCCCCTCGGGTGTTGTCGCCACTGCCGAATCGGACCCAGAGTTGACGGCCATGCTTGCCCAGGCAGCTTTGAGCATCAGGTTGGAGTTGAATACACCGCCCAGCCCTGAGCGCTCACGGCTGGATGATTGGTTTCTCAGTGCGGAGCGCGGCTCACAACCGCGTTCTGCTCTGGTTTCTTTTCTTCCCGGAGGTGCATGAGGAAGTGATGTAGTCGTGAACGGCCTCTTTTACGGCCAGAAGTCGCTCGTCTCCTTCCTCCGTCCTCACAACCCTAGATGGCGGGGCGGCTGGGGGTGCGTCGACATTCCCCAGGTGGAGAGAGCGATTGCGGTGCACCTGTGCCCGCAAAACGCCGCCACTTGGAGGAATTGTCCGCGTCTCCCGTCCAAAGCCTGTAAGCTGTCGGAGGCTCTCGCTGCCAAAGCTTACAGTGCTGTGGGCCAAGCTGCCTCTGCCCTGCATGCCATGGCAATCCTGCAAGCTCACCAACCCAAGGCCTTAACAAATGCACGAGGGTAGTTCCGGCCCGAGGTTGATGCAGGAGCTGCGTACGGCGACTGACTGACGGAAGTCACGACGCGGTCCCTCGGGAAGGCGATGTCCATTCTGGTGGTCCAGGAGTGCCATCTCTGGATCAGCCTGGTCGAGATGAGAGACGTTGACAAAGTGCGCTTTCTTGACGCTCCCATCTCCCAGGCTGGCCTGTGCGGCGACGCTGTCGAGGGCTGTGCCCAGCAGTTCTCAGCAGTACAACAAGCAGACTGAGGCCATACAGCACATCTTGCGACGACGTGATCCTCCAGCTGTCATCGTTCCGTCGTGGGCCGTGCCTCAGCCTGCTCGTCGCCGTGGGCGCCCTCTTGCGTCCTCCACACCGGCTTCACTCCGCGCTGAGACATCGTCGAGGCCGGTGCGTCGAGCCCCATGCAGGAGAGCGGCGCCCCCCGTGTCGCATCCGGCTGCTAGATTCTCTAGGAAGATGACGAAGCGGCCCTGACACGGGCAACCCGGAGATGTGGGAGACTGCTTTTCTTGAGGTGCTGAGGACAGCACCACTCCTTCCCCCGGAGGATGGCCGGGCGGGAAATCTTTTTCTTTCTGTTCCGCCGTTGGCTCGATGGCCAGCGGTAACCACATTGTCAAAGAAAGAGCAGTTTCCTTTTTCTCTGGGTTGCTAGGCTCGTGGGTTGACAGTAAGCGACGCACCGTTTCCTCACTCTCACCCACGATGCCCCCTATCGCCAGTGGCCAAGAGGTTGCGGTTCGGAGACGCAACGCCTCTCCACGCGTCTCTGGCCAGTCCCTCCGGGGGACATGGGGAGTTTTGCTGTGATGACTCAGAACGATGACTTCTTGCCCACCCAGGACAACTCCCCATCGCTGCACCACTGCGGGTACGTCGACTGTCCCTTTGCTGCCACTCATACGGAGTTTGAGAGCGTGGCTTGCGTTGCCCAACCCGTCCTGCTGGCTCATTCGGACGGTTCGACTTGGCTACGCGATTCAGTTTGCCAGGCGACCTCCCAAGTTCTATGGCATTCTCAAGACTTCGGTGGCAGTCCGAGACGCCTCTGTCTTGCCTGAGGAGATTGCTGTCCTGTTGGCGAAGAATGCAATCGAGCCGGTCCCTCCAGCCGAGATGAGGAAGGGGTTTTTCAGCCCTTACTTCATCGTACCCAAGAAAAGCGGTGACCTTCGACCTATCTTGGATCTGCGAGTCTTGAATCGGGCCCTTCACAAGCTCCCGGTCAAGATGCTAGCGCAGAAACGTATTATCAAATGCCTTTAATCCCAGGATTGGTTTGCAGCGATCGACCTGAAGGACGCATACTTTCATGTCTCGATACTTCCTCATCACAGACCGTTCCTACAGTTTGCGTTCGAGGGTCGAGCATGGCAGTACAAGGTTCTCCCCTTCGGCTCCCTGTCCCCCGGCGTCTTCACGAAAGTCGCGGATGGCGCCCTTGCCCCACTATGGGAAGTGGGCATCAGGATCATCAACTATCTCAATGACTGGCTCATTATGGCCAGGTCGCGATAGGAGTTGTGCGATCACAGTGACTTCGTTATAAGACCACTTCAGCACTGGTTACACTCCCGAGTCCCGAGATGAGCATGGTGCTGCGGTACACATCGTGTCACCATCACACCGATGTGTCGCCGCCTATTCAGCCCCTGGTCAGACCTTGCTTTTCTATGGGCCGGGGTGCCCTTAGAACAAGTGTCCCGACATGTCGTTGCCACGACAGATGCCTCCAAGACGGGCTGGGGCACTACGTGCAACGGGCAGGCAGCTTCGGGGTCCTGGACAGGACCTCGACTGATTTGGCACATTAACTGTCTGGAGTTGTTGGCAGTGTATCTAGCCATGCGGCAGTTCTGGCCGCTGGTGCTGGACAAGCACGTGTTGGTCCGAACGGACAACACTGCGGCTGTTTCGTACATCAACCGTCAGGGCGGTCTACGATCACGTCGCATGTCTCAACTCACCCGCCATCTCCTCCTCTGGAGTCAGACGCGGCTCAAATCGCTGCGCGCCGTCCACATTCCGGGGGAGCTCAACCGTGCGGCCGACGAGCTCTCACGACAGCTCACTTTCCCTGGAGAATGGCGACTCCATCCCCAGACGGTTCAGCTGATCTGGAGTCAATTCGGGGAAGCTCAGGTGGACCTGTTTGCTTCCCACAAGTCCTCCCACTGCCAGTTGTACTATTCCCTGACCCAGGCCCCCCTGGGCACGGACGCACTGGCACACAGCTGGCCTGGGCTCTACGCAAGTATGCGCTTCCCCAGTGAGCCTGCTCGCACAGACACTGTGCAAGGTCAGGGAGGATGAGGAACAGGTCCTGTTGGTTGCGCCTTACTGGCCCACCCGGACCTGGTTTTCGGAACTCATGCTCCTCGTGACAGCCCCTCCCTGGCGCATCCCCCTGAGAAGGGACCTCCTTTCTCAGGGGCAGGGCACCATATGGCACCCGCGTCCAGATCTCTGGAACCTCCATGTGTGGCTTCTGGATGGGACGCGGCAGACCTAAGTGTCCTAACGCCAGCGGTGGTAGACACTATCACTCAGGCTAGAGCTCCCTATTGGCATGCCTATGCTTTGAAGTGGAGTCTGTTCACGAATTGGTGTTCTTCTCACCGAGAAGACCCCCGGAGATGCTCGATTAGAGCCGTGCTTTCTTTCCTGCAAGAAAGGTTGGAGCGTAGGCTGTCACCTTCCACCTTGAAAGTGTATGTCGCTGCTATCGCAGCACACCATGATGCAGTGGACAGCCGGTCCCTGGGTAGGCATGACCTGATCGTTAGGCTCCTGAGGGGTGCCAGAAGGTTGAATTCTCCTAGGACACACCTGATACCCTCCTGGGATCTCTCTGTTGTCCTGGCTGGACTCCAGAGGGGTCCCTTTGAGCCGCTTGATTCAGTCGAGCTGAAATTCCTGTCTCTTAAGACAGCGCTCCTGATCGCGCTTACTTCCATTAAGAGGGTCGGGGACCTCCATGCATTTTCGGTAAGTGAAGAGTGCCTTGTGTTCGGGCCGACCTACTCTCACGTTGCATATACAGTACATGGACCACACCCAGAGCTTCAGAAGCTCTGAGCAGCT
>NW_015639521.1:17186-27861 GCF_001515625.1 Sinocyclocheilus rhinocerous | reverse complement strand
GTCGGGGACCTCCATGCATTTTCGGTAAGTGAAGAATGCCTTGTGTTCGGGCCGGCCTACTCTCACGTTGTCCTGAGACCCCATCCTGGATACGTGACCAAGGTTCCCACCACTCCCTTCTGAGACCAGGTGGTGAACCTGCAAGCGCTGCCCCCGTAGGAGGCAGATCCAGCCTTGGCGTTGCTGTGTCCCATAAGAGCACTACGCATATACGTGGACTGCACCCAGAGCTTCAGAAGCTCTGAGCAGCTCCTTGTCTGCTTTGGAGGTCAGCAGAAGGGGAAGGCTGTCTCCAAGCAGAGGTTGGCCCACTGGATAGTGGATGCCATCGCCTTGGCCTTGGCCTACCAATCCCAAGGCGAGCCGTGCCCCCTGGGGGTGAGAGCCCACTCCACTCGGAGTGTTGCCTCCTCCTGGGCGCTGGCGCACGGCGCCTCTCTGGCAAGACATCTGTCGAGCTGCGGGCTGGGCGCCACCTAACACCTTCGCTAGGTTTTACAACCTTCGTGTAGAGCCGGTTTCTTCCCATGTGTTGGGTAACAGGTAATTGGCGGGAAGAACTGCCTCGGTGTCACGCTTGCTGCGCCATTCCCCCTCACACGGGGATGTGAGCACCTTTCTTCTCCCAGCAGAGTTCCCTGGTTGGCGAACCCTAGTTGAACATCCTCCATCCTCTACATCTACTAGCCAGTTTTCATTGGCGTTTTCTCTTAAACTCAGAGATGACTGGCCTCACAAATGAGACGCCATATGTCGTTCGACATAACGTCTCCGTTCCCTCCATCAGGGAACGAGGGTTACGTACGTAACCGAGACGTTCGCATCACTGTCAAAATAAAAGTCCCATTCATGACACTTATCGGCAAAACAGAAAAGCTTGTTAAAAATGAAAGAGAAAAACTGGAAAAAAGAAAAGAAAAGAAACAGAAAAACTGAATATATTCAATATATTGAAAAAACAGTATATTGGCCTTGGCTATATATTGGTCGACCACTACATACAACACAATAAAATATCACAGAAATGCAACCTCAAAGAAATATTAGGAGGTCAAAGGTCAAATTAGACATAGCTCAAGTTTTATTTCATCTTATTATACTGTCAGGCCCCTTTATCTTTATGATGAAACAACACACAGTATAGGCCCTAGCAACATTACAAAGCTACAAAACCATGTAAAACATTTCAAATATTTAGGTAATTCACTGCTTTAATGGATAACTGTGACAGGAAAGTACAAGGGGAGATTGTCAGAAGATTATAGAGATAAAATGGTCTAATTCATTATCCTGACAGCTGGAGATTCAAGTTCCCTTTTAACACGGCACATGCAAATTTTCCAGAATGCAAACACATTTTAAAGAGGTTCTTGAAATCCAATTAAATACAGATACAAGATTACAAAATTATCATTTTTATTAACCTGCAGGTTAGCAGTTTTGTGATTTTAAATTTCTATTAGGAAGACTATTAAAACAGCATTGGCGTGAATGTGGAGACAAGGGTCATTTAGGGGGAAAAAAACATATGTAACTTCACATTTTCTTTTCAATTCATTATCCACCTCCCTCTTTTAGTTCCATGTCTCCTGGAAGCATAGCAAATGAGACAGATTAGGGTTTAATGAAAGCACTGAGACCAAGCAAAGAGCAGAAGTGAAGGAAATCAGTGTGGGCCATCTTAGGGGCCAAGCTTAGAAATGGAACCTGAAATATACGCCCCCACTGAAACCCACCGACTTTCCTCCTTTACTCAAACTGAATTTGAACATTTCAGACTTGTATACCCTCAGGAATCCCCTTCTCTTTTGACTGCAAGTCTTTCTGAGGAGACGGAAAGAAAATATATATCAAAAGGACATTAACCTTTACCACCCATTCAAAGATGGGACCTCAATTAACAGAAGTAAATAATCCTTGTAATTTCCCCTTGGCCATACTCAGCTGGCATAAAACCTACTAAATGGACCGTCGCAACATAAAATGGGTATCTAATTAAGAGAGAGAGAGCGAGAGAGAGAGAGAGAGAGAGAGAGAGAGATTGTGATGAAGACCAATCCACACAGCTCTTCTTGTGACCAAAGCAAATCTATTGATATTTAGATGTAATATAGGGGAGGCCGGGGCAAGTTGTCACATGCCAGAGCAAGGCAATCTGTCACGTTATTACTTTTATTAAGCTTATTCATTTATTTATTCATTATTCATTCATTTATTAATTTTTCATTCAATAATTTAGGTTGTATATTAGTTGGCCAAAAAACATGGTTTTATATTTTTTTATATTCACCTTGTACATGTTTTGTATTTCATAGTTGTTTTACTGATAAAATCTTGCTGAGAAAAAATAAAACACTTGAATTGAATTTGGTAACATCTTACTTGCATCATTCAACTCAAATATATTATATAATATGACTAAATCAACCTGACAATTTTGAGTTACACCAATGAAAGTGATTTTTAAAGGCCAGGTTAGATAGAAATAGCTTGTTAAGTTAACAATAGCACATCTATTATTTACAGTGTATATAACTGCATGTTGTAGACTGAAGAATAAATTATTTATTTTATTGAGATACTGTGAGAACCTGAAATCATTGATAAGTCATTGAAAGACAGAATAGAGTGCAATAAGAAAAAAAAGATGAGCCTGTTCACGATTTCTGTTCATTTGTGGGTCTTAGTTAAGATAATCATATACATCAGCAGTACCACTTCATCACCATCAACAATGACAATAGAAAGAGATAGAGAGAGGCTTTGACACAATTCTCAGAGCCTGAGGAGGACTCTAAATTCAAAGCTTATGCAAATATGTTTGCGGTATTTAAATGAAGACTATTTGAGCTAGGGCAATTCACATGGAGATTGAGGATAAATATGTTTTCATTGTGCTCAGACAGTAATACATTCATTTCCCTTCATTATTTGTAAGAATCAGTGGCCATATCCTTCTGAAATAAGCATGACATTAAAGACCCAGTGGAACATCATGATGGAACAAAAAGTCTTTAATTTAGTTGGTGCCAGAAGGCAGAGAGTAAGGATGAACCAAAACCTAAAGTTAAAACTTGCTTCCCAAAAATGTGCCTCTTTCCCCTGGAACATGAACTTAATAAAGTAGATCATACCCAGTGCATTCATATTATACAAAATGTATGATTTGATGCAGATGCAGATGCTTTAAATTGAGTCTCCTCAACCCAAACCTCGTTGCCAGACATTGTTAATTCAGCAACAAGCATGAATGTGTTAAATATCTCTCCAACTACCAGGAAAGAGCTTCAGCTGTCTTCAAAGATGCCAGTAACGTTGGAAGTGTGACTTTCATGAACAGCGAACTTTCTTTTCTCTCTCATGTTTCTCTGTTCAGTCTCTCTCTTTCTCTCTCTTCTAGTCGTGTCCTCTTTTGGAAGACCAAACAAAGTAGATTCGCTAGAGTAGAGTGAGCGGTGGCGGGCGGGCTAGAGAATGGCGCGACCGGCGGATTCGACGAAGGAGCGGCCGTTTTAGGTAGGCGTGGTTGACTCTTAACTTTTATAAAGAATATCTCTTTGGATTTGAAACTTTAGTCTTTGCAACTTTATAGATCTTCTTTATGCACCAAGAGCTTGTAACACTTCAAAGAGATAGGAAAAATTGAAATCGCATCATATGACCCCTTTAAGAGATTTAAAATAAATAGTTTTATTCAGCATAGATTTATTAAACTGATCAAAAGTGACAGGAAAACATTTATAATGTTACAAAATCAAATCTATTTCAAATAACTTTTGTACTAATAATAAGAATTAATATATATATATTTTTTTTTTTTACCTGAGCACAAAATCAGCATATTCAAATGATTTCTGAAAGATCATGTGACAAATAAGACTGGAGTGATGACTGCTAAAAATTCAGATATGCCATCACATGAATAAAATACATTTTAAAATGTACAGTAATTTGATTAAATAAATGCAGCCTAGGTGAGCATAAGAGACACCTATGAATCTTACTGACCCCAAACTTTTGAATGGTGTAATTTAAACCTCACTTAAGACAAAAACAACAGAGTAAACAAAACACCCGTAACACACAAGGTGCTTGACAAAAGATAGAGTTTGTCTTTTAATTTATACTGAATTTAAGAGGAAACAGTGATCCACAACTGATCAAAGCCTATTTCAGTGCACTAAAAACACAGTTGGGCCGAATAGAAAGCAACAGGGCCCATAGAGTACCAGCCTCCACCCAAACACCACAGCCGTGGCTTCTCAGCATGGTTTAGTCAATGTCTTATCTTAGCACATGTGAATTACAGTACATGGTCTACATTTTAACAATCAGAGCGCTTATTTGCAGAGCCCCACGCAGCTGCGACCATGAAGGACATTAAACTCCACTTTTTATGACTGAGCTAATTTTGTGGTTTGTGCAGTTTTGTATTTTTAGAAGAAAGTGGTTTGTTCAAAACACACAAAGGATGAGAACCAAAACACAAAAAGGACACAAGCCATGAACTGAATTTCTTATTGTAATGAAGATGTGAGAACATTACGTTATTTAGTAGAAGGATGGAAAAAGCAATTAATAATGGCGGCCTGTAGATGTTTTCCACACTCATATCCCTAACTATTAAAGCAAGCTCTCTCTCAAACGTTTATTTTTTTAATATTAGTTTAAGAGCCACACTTGGAACTGTGTTGTGTGTGTAATGACCCCAGCGTATGAGGACTGAGTGCCACAATGCATCTGCACCAACAACACTGTAGTGACTGACACTGGCTGGGCACATAAATTCACACAACTTATATGAACATCCACTCACACACACATCCTTCAGGTCCCCATCTCTGATCTGTCAAGTACAGTTACGGCTATAAAGGGCAAAGACTCCTACTGAAAGAGAATTAGGAAGAGAGGAATTAAACCTGAACTTGTGCACACAGTTTGTGTGGGACCGATAGGATGAATTCAGCAAACATTGACATATTGTTATTTTTGCCGAATGCATGGATAGCCCTTTAAAATATAAAAACACTGAAAAAGACAGCTTAAATCATGTTTAAGTTGTTACCAGTATATGTAATGAATAACGTGTATTTACAGTAACATGGTATTACTATTGTTTTGGAAAAGTACATATACCAAGTATTGCACCATATATTTCTGCAATTTTTCTGAAAGTCATGAACATTTCTGCCACATCTCAAAGTCCATTTTGTGTATGACAGCATTCTGTGGTGGAAATTACATTTTCAATATTGTTGCATTTTGATCTTTAATTGTAATTTCACAATTACTTTTACTTTTACATTCTGTGGTGGAAATGCCATTTTAAATATTGTTGCATTTGTTGAACTTTACAGTGATTTTTTTATCTTTACATGTAATTTCACAATTACTTTCAAGTGTATTGTCGAATGTACTGACAAGAATTTATGGTAAACTAAAATAGACTTTAATGTAATTTCTACTAAACCTTATATGTCATACATTTAGACTTGAGCTGTAATTATACATTTGTAATGAAGTTACAATTTAGTACTGTGCATTCAAAACATTAACTGTAAATGTAATGCTAAAGTTAATTTGACATTATTACAAATTATTTTTAAAGTGCTACTTAAGCTTTTTTTTTAACATGGTCATGAAAGTGTACTCTAAGTACACTCAAGTGACCTTTTATTTAATTAATATTATATTACCTGCAAGTACACTTTTCAAATGAAAAACCACACTACAAGTGCACATTCAATAGAATTAAACACTTTTTCACAATGCATACCATGGTAGGTATATGAATATGGTAATAATTAAGTACCATCATATCATATTACCATAGCATTACCATTTGATACCATCAGTGTAACATGGTACTGTAACTTTGTGAGGGATATGTAGTTATTTGTTATATAATGTTTTTGTTGTTACTATTGGGATTAATAATATGATTATATATCTCTATAAACTTAAATATTGACTTAAGAAGCATCTTGTGAGTTCGACCATCTGCTGGTGCAGCTCTCCAGACAGATCAAGAGGTCACCACCAGCATTTAGTAAGAATGTTTTGCTCGTAAAGGCCTCGTCTTCCTCGTACCATCATGCCTTTACCACCCTTTCATCCGCAGTTGTCAAAACACGCAGTGCAATAATGGCTGCGATGAACTCAGGGCTTTGCGATGAACTGCTTTTCAGTAAACATTAGCCACAGCTCAGAGTGCGGGACGTGTCTGAACGGTCTGTTAAAACTGAGAGAAGGCCCCCCTGAACACCTGTGTATGTTAGTGAGTGTGTGTTTTCATTTGTCTACATGACTGAGAGGTGGAAGGTGATGACATGACGGAATGCACCGGAGGGCAACACGCACACACACACAGACAAACTCATATGGCCACTAGAAATTCCAGTCACAGTCATGTTACAAAATTACTCTGAGGTCGTGGAAACAAAGAGAAATAATGGCTGCGATGAACTCAGGGCTTTGCGATGAACTGCTTTTCAGTAAACATTAGCCACAGCTCAGAGTGCGGGACGTGTCTGGTCGGTCTGTTAAAACTGAGAGAAGGCCCCCCTGAACACCTGTGTATGTTAGTGAGTGTGTGTTTTCATTTGTCTACATGACTGAGAGGTGGAAGGTGATGACATGACGGAATGGACCGGAGGGCAACACGCACACACACACAGACAAACTCATATGGCCACTAGAAATTCCAATCACAGTCATGTTACAAAATTACTCTGAGGTCGTGGAAACAAAGAGAAGCCCTCAGGGTGTGTGCATGTGTGTGTGTGTGTGTGTGTGTGTGTGTGTGTGTGTTCTCTCAACCAAACCCACCAAAATCCTGCCTGCAGTTAAAAAGTGCAGCGCTCTGGCACCACAACTAATTTTCCCTCGGCTTCTACAGCTACAAACCAGTAGGGCAATTGTTATTAGTTCTCCATCGGTTTCAATTTGAATGCCTGAGAGCCAATTAAGGCTGCAGCTGATTGAATCCGCCCCAGGACCTTCCCATGCAGGAACCCAAATGAGTTCAGCCTGAGGTGGGAAAGAGCGGAGAGATGGAGGAAGAGGGGCACAGGGGTTAAATAAGAGAAGTTAAACTAGCAAATCCCAAACAGACTGCAGCCGGAACAATGGTTGGCTGCAGTACTGATGTAAATTGAATCAACTATCCAAACTTATTCATTCAGCCCAGTAGCTTCGTTAGGCTCGAATCCCACCTGCAACCTCATGACCTTCTCTAGTTAGACTGCATCGTACCGACGAAAGGTCTTAGCGATACAAATTGCATCAGACTGCACAATTAGCCAATGTAATACACTTAAACTGATAGAAATTACATTCCTTTGCTTTCTTCTTGCACTTTAGTTCTCTTTTTATTTTGCAACCATCCAAAACTGTGTACAAAATGAAAGGATTCAAACACAACTACTCTGTTTCATTGCTACCTCACTATGTTCACAAAGAAAAGCATATTTCAATTATACTAACTACTTTTAGCTAAATTCAGTGGCAGGATCACATGCTTATGCTTACAGAGAAGGCAATCCCATAATCCACAATGACAAAGATACATTTTATTAATTGAGCAAAATTATTGATAAAAATATATAAATATTATTTATATAATACTATTAATTGCTATTATTATATTACTACTATTAATGCATATAATCCAAATACTATTTTACCTTATCCACTACTGACAGTAAAGACATTTATAATGTTACAACAGATTTCTGTCACAATTTCCACAATATTAAGCAATACTGTTTTAATAAGAAGAAGAATTGTTACTAAAGAACCAAATCAGCATATAAGAATGATTTCTGAAGGCTCATGTAACACTGAGGACTGGAGTAATGGTGGCTGAAAATTCAGCTTTGCCATCATAGGAATAATAAAATTTTAATTTTAAAATATATTAAAATACTATTTTAAATTGTAATATTGACAATATTGCATCTGTTTGAATGTGTACTTTAATGTTTTTTTTTTTTTGTAAGTATCAAGCTGTTAACTTACAGTACATTGGAATATCCCAATGTAAAACTATTGAAATCCAATGCAACTAAATGTTTCCTGTATTTGCATTATGGTGCTGCCTTTGTAGTGTGTTCCAAATTGTTCACTTATGGGGTTCCATGATTGCTGGAATGCTGCCTTATGAGGAAACTCATATATGGGCAATAGGCAGCTCACTAGATATTAGAACACAACTAATTAACAAAAACAGACAGCAATAGCATCCTCCAATATATGAAGTTCAGAGCATGAAATATCCTCTATTAAGTCATCTATTTGACAGAGTATAGGAAATGGAGAGAGGTGTAGGGATGTATTGGACAGACTCATTGTAGAAGCATCACATACTGCTTTTAGCTAAATGGCGAGGCAAGCATCCACTGGTCTCATCCACATCACAGGATAAGCTCCTTTCCATCTAAATTCAAGTAATGATTAACATTTTTTTTCCCCCAAAGGTGGCGGAGAGATGAGAGAAAAGCGTGCTCACTTTTAAGGAGACACTTGAGAGACAGAAGGAGGGAAAAGTTTTAAAGGGTGTCAGTGGATAAGAACTAGAGGAATTAACCCTAAAGAGAGTTGTAGAGGAAGACCTGAAGATTTATGCCTTGAGTGGAAGAGGATGAGTCTAGGTGCCAACCTCTTATTCAAAGACAGCTGCCAAGATGATGAAAACACAGTCCTGAGGAACATCAAAAGCTCAAGTATTGAGCTGACAGAGAATATTTACTATGATAAAGTTGCTCAGCGATAATAAAATGGCTGACACTTGATATGTCACTTCACACTTTTGATGCATAAAATATGACAAGAACACTAGAAAATGATTTATTAATCAGTATTTATGTCTTGTTTTCCAGTAAAATAAATATATAAATATGTTCTTTGTTTATTAAAAAACACAACATTTTTTGAGATATTAAAGGGGTCATATGATGCTGCTAAAATAATAATAATAATAATAATAATAATAATAATAATAATAATAAAAGGTGATTTTATTTCTTAAGATTTTAACTTTATTTATCAAAATTGCAACTTTATTTCTCACAATTGTGACATTATATCTTAAAATATGACTTGCCACAATGTGACTAGTTCTGACATTTTAGATTTATCTTTATTTATTTTTTGTTATACTTGCAGTCCTTGCTGTAAACCTCCAGCCCTTGCTGTTGGTCTATAGAAACTCAAGAATCTAAATGTTTTCCCCAGTCTCCATTGGCCAAAGTGCAAGGCAATGACAGCTAAAGAGAAGTATTTCCCCTCCTCCTCAAGTGGACTCCAATCAATGGGAGCAGAGACCGCTTCAGTAGCCCCTGCCCTCCTTTCTCTTATAATTATACCCCTCTGGATTCACTGAGTACCAGCTAGCCCTGTGCTATTTGCGGTAATTAGTCCAGAATGTAAGCTGTCAACATGCAAACCAACCCAAGCCTACCACCCTTCCTCCTGCCAACTCCCTCCTCCCCTCAGCACAACAACACACACCTTACCTTAGCTGCTGGAGAACATTAACTTTCTTCCCTTCTTCTTTCTC
This sequence comes from Sinocyclocheilus rhinocerous, assembly GCF_001515625.1. Classification (NCBI taxonomy): domain Eukaryota; kingdom Metazoa; phylum Chordata; class Actinopteri; order Cypriniformes; family Cyprinidae; genus Sinocyclocheilus; species Sinocyclocheilus rhinocerous. Next base: position 18,302 of record NW_015639521.1, on the reverse strand, counting down.
TCTCTCTCTTTCTGTCTCTCCTTCGGCTACTCATGTCAAATCTAGGTCTCTCCAAACAAAATCTTAATAATTAACTGGCAAAATTTAACATGATTGCTTGTGACACACCTACTCTGGTAATTATTGCTTTGAGGTCATTTGCTAATGAAATTAATGCATTCGTTGCCCTAACAAATTAGCATAACTCATGCAAATGGCCCACATTTTAGACCCACTTGCAAGATGGAAAAAGACAAGGGGGGGAAAAAAATAAGAAAAAGCAGTGTCAACAAAATGCGGGGAAATTAAATTGCACATGTATGTAATGAAGAAATTGCATTAGCAGAATTGCAAGAGGTTCTTTTTTTTCTGTAGCCACAATGGCTAAAAGCTCTTCATTTTAACCACCGGTGAGCACAGTAATGCAATGCTTTAAGATAGTGGCTTATGAGCGCATGATTATCATTATCATCATTACAGTCATTGCTGATCTACATGCGCATCTTTCCGAGAGCAAATATTAAATGACTGCCATAATACAGACATTAAAAGGTTATTAGACTGATGCATTAAGTGATCTGAGAGCAGGCGCCGCTGAAACTCCATCAGTGAGTGAGAAGGAAGCTGTCTCCTCTGCACAGACACTGTCCCACTGCCTGTCACAGTGCTACTGTATGTCAGCACACCATGATTTTTAACTCACTGACTGGTGTTATTAATATTTGATGACATTACCTCAAACTGGACACAAAATGAGGGATGTAGTGAGTGTATTTTGTGTTTGGGTGTGTGGGTTATGTTTTTCATGCACTGTGGTGACCTGATGTCCTCGCAAATATGGTACAACATGAAATCCGTTGTAATATGGGGTCCATCTCAAAAAAGTGTGAATAAACAGGCTAAATTACATGAAGAGTTAATTTGCAAAAACCGATAAACGCCACTTTCAAAAAATTATTGCCATGCATTATTCTCCACATATAGCGCGATCTGAACCCTAAACACGTTTTGTCAAAAAAGCCGGTTTTGTCCACTTTCAAGGCATCAAGATTTCACGTTTTACTGCAGAAGCCGACAAGCGCCCTTGTTGTTTTTGAACAGAAGCCGATAAGTGCATTTTAGCGAATCAGCGTGCTG
>NW_015639521.1:15094-16467 GCF_001515625.1 Sinocyclocheilus rhinocerous | reverse complement strand
ATCTTCTTCAGGGCGAAAAAGGAAAATAAAAGCTGAAACATTTTCACGGAACCTTGCAAAAGCAGCACGTTACAATGGTGAGGGAAAAGCCACATGTATTGCGTGTAATCACATCCATACAGTTTATGATCACAACAACAACAACGTTTGTCAGGCATCTACATTGTCATCTGAGGAGATTTCAAAGATTAAACAAGTGTTTTTTAAACTTTAAAACATGAAATGAGGAGTTATCTGCTTTTGCCAAAAAACGACTGTTGGAGTTATCTGCTTTTGCTTTAAAACAAACTTTTAATATGTAAAAAAAAAAACATACTTTCAATGAACTTTAATTTTGTAAATTACCTGTATTTGTTTAAGTTATTATTACTTAATCAAAACAACCCAACTACATTTGATTGATATTACTTGGAATGCGCAATAAAAAAAACGTGATTTCTGAAAGTTATCGGTTTTTGCAAATGAACTCTTCATACATGCATACACACATATAAACCTAAAAAAATATATTATATTACTACCATTATTTTATTTTAGAAAATTTTTTTTTTTAAACCTAAACATTTATTAGTAGTAGTACTAAGTGTAAATAATAATGCTCTCTAAATAAAAGGTCAATGTGACTTCAAGTGTCAGTTTCTAGAACTAACAAAACGCTACACCCTTCCTTTATCTGTGCCTCTCTAACACTCTATAGTAGCTCTTATCAAAGCCAGGCTGGTTAGGAGAACACAGAAGACAACCACTAACTGGGTGAAGCCATAGAAAGCCCGCTAAGAATCACGTTCACAAGCGAGAGAAACCCAACAGTGACATCTAACATACAGTGTAGGACCACTGGCACTATTGATCTAAAATAAATTACTTTTTATAATGAAGGCACTAGATATTTTACAGCATTTTAACGATATCAAATATAGATTTTTGTCTAAAGTAGCTAGTTTAGCCCTTTAGATGTGGAATATGTAGGAATAAAAGCAGGACCCTCACCATGCCAGATGGCTGAAATGAGAGTCGGTGGAGGCAGCGAAGACCTCGCAGCCGATTTTACTAAACTCAGCGGCCCGGTCGCTGAACGCGATGATCTCGGTAGGACACACGAAGGTGAAATCGAGTGGATAGAAGAACAACACGACATACTTCCCTAAAGGAGAAATTGAGGGAAAATAAAGATGAAGTGAAAACAGGTCACACCTGTAACCCAGTTAGTGGGTTTGATGGCTAGTATCGCGATGCAATGGAAAGCAAAAGTAGCTTAGAATGACATTTGAAATACTCTCTATCTACAAAACACAGTGTGTGGAGCGTCTGATGCTCACCTCTGTAGTCGGACAGCTGAATGTCTTTAAACTGTCCGTCTATCACAACTGTGG
>NW_015639521.1:638-14836 GCF_001515625.1 Sinocyclocheilus rhinocerous | reverse complement strand
ATTATTACTTAATCAAAACAACCCAACTGCAGTTTGATTGATATTACTTGGAATGCACAATAAAAAAAAAAAACGTGATTTCTGAAAAAAAAAAGGAGTTATCGGTTTTTGCAATTGAATTCTTCATATCTAAATACCAATTCTCATGTTGTTCCAAATGTGTATGTCTTTCTTTCTTTTGCTGGAACACAAAACATTTAGAAGAACTGTTTTCGTTCATAATATGAAAGTCAATGGAACCCAAATCTTTTAAGATCCAAAAAGAACATAAAGGTAAATTTAAGTTAATTCATTTGATCAAGTCAAAATATTGAGCAACAATATTCAACATCAAATATTGCGACACAAACTTCAAAGGTGATTATATTTGGTCATGTGACATGCATGAACCTTTAATTGACATTTTATGTTTACGTCACCATATTTAATGTACTCTGTTTATACATGCATTGATCAATGTTTTGATTCAATTTAAAAGTGAATAAAGGCTTAAATTTCAATCCGTTTTTCAGAATCATATTAATTTCGCACTACTTTTCCATCCTTTTTGGAGCTTGAAAGTTTTGGTCCCATTGACTTTTTTTTTAACATTAACAAAAACAACTGAAACATTCTTCAAAACATCTTATGTTGTGTTCCACAGAAGAAAGAACATTAAAAGAATTTGGCACTACATGGGGGTGAATAAATGATCACAGAATTTTCATTTTGGGGCGAACCATTAATTTCATGAAAACCTAAAAATGCAAAAGTTTTCTGTGAAGTGGAAACGATTCAATTCAAAGGGAAGTCTCCATGATAGTACAGTTAGCTTGTGTTTGTTGTTTTTTTTACACACCACAAAACAAGAGCAACTGTGCACACGAGTACACAGAGCGTCATATTTGTAAGAGTGTGTCGGTAAGGTGTGATGTTGCGCGGCAGATGAGGAATCGTAGGGATAAGTTGCCGTTTAACAAGATTTTAAATGGGCTGGCATAGATTGGCGGGCAGAAGCACCGGTACACTTCCCACTAAATTGTTTTCCTCAGCGTCCTCAGCTTCCCTCGGTCGCCCCGAAGCTCACCGTGGTAACAAAAGATGGAAATGACTCCCATTTAAATGGTATTGGGTTGCATTACCATGGTCAGGTGGGAGAGTCTGGAAGCCATTATGGAGGTTGGCAGAGGCCACTTGGTGCTGCAAGGCGCAAAACTAGACAAAAAAAAAAAAGGCCAAGGAGAGAGCAAGAGTGAGAGTGAGTCTATATGATCACTCAGGATGCATTTACTGCCCAAGAAGCAAGATTTACATCTGTTCAGGGAAATGGGATAAAATATTTGGATGGATCATGTTGTCCTATTGCAGGGGTAGGCAAGTTCGGTCCTAGAGAGCCGCAGTCCTGCAAAGTTCAGCTCCAACCCTAATCAAACACACCTGAACAAGCTAATCAATGTCTTCAGGATTACTAAGGCTATAGGCAGGTGAGTTTTTTTTTTCAGGGTTGGAGCTGAACTCTCTAGGACTGCAGCTCTCTAGGACCGAACTTGCCTACCCCTGTCCTATTGGGTCCGATATAAAAGCGCCAAAAAGTAACCTTTTAATGCACCCATCCTTTAATGCTGTGGAATCACAAACAGATAAAGAGGTTTAACAGTTAAATTGTGATAATCAGATGATGGCCTCAATACTAAAGCCTGGCAGCTGATATATCCTGACATGGAATATGGGAATAATCAATTGTAATACTATACTATACTGTACAACAGTTCAGTCAAGACTAGACACGCTGGCTTTTTAAAAGCTATTAACTCAAACAGAATACCACTGATTCTCAAGATAACAGTGCCTGCCATTATTCATTATCCACATTATCCACTTTGACAGTAATCAGAGATGATAACTAATATGTTATTAACAGAAATGTATTTCATCTATTTTTTTTTTATTCATTTTGTCAGAATTATTACATTACATTATCCCTCTCTCTGCTTAAAATTTTTATCTAAGCATAATACTTTATATGAATTAAAATGTATAAGAAACTAAAGAAAAAGTTAAATATAAATATATATCTTTTTAATTAACACTGTTACTATGCTCTGGCTGACAGAGCAAAGGAGTTAATTACTTTTAAATCACGATCATTTCAAAATATACCTTTCATAGATGTTTTGCTTAATTTTGAATATAATACCAGATGAAATAATCAAAAAAACAACCATCATCTTGAAGGTCCACCTTTTGCATTTTATCTGCATTGATACGTTTATTTTATTTTGCTGGGAGGTGGGGGTATTTTGGAAATGGTTTTATTTGTTTAATAATTTTATTTTAAATAGGTCTTAGCAGTACTAGAGTCTGTCTGTCTGTCTGTCTGTCTGTCCCAGGTACTCAAGAATCAGTTTAAGTCACCTTAAGGTTCTCTACAACAAATGTGGTCTCCTTGTAGCTCAATAAAAGACTAAAAGACAGAAAAGGGATTGAAGATGGAGTAATATGAAATGAAACAGGCCTAAAAGGGGGTACGGATTAGTATTGGCAGTTACCGTAAAGAGTGAGTTGCTTAGGTGTGGAAAAAGTACTAAAAACAGCCTTAAAAGCACTGAAAAAGGAGAGGATTTGATATCAAGACCATGGTTTCAAATGAGAGCCTTTCAAAGACTGAAAAATCCAGGAGATTGGAGTGAAAATGAGTAAAAAAGATGATTGTTCCACACAAGAAAAGACAAATCAGATTGTTTATTCCCCTCACGAACATACGTAAAGTTGAGATGTAGTGTTTGTATGAATACACAGCAAACACCTAAACGCAGGAGGACGGTTGAAGCGCACGTCTAAGCGGAGAGCTGACCCCCTGTGTGATGCCACATCAACATCCACCATTTCACACAAATGAACTCCCGCCGCGCCGGGCAAGATGGCCACACAGAATTAGCATTGGGAACACATCGGGGAGAAAGCGTGCTAAATTTGAGCTCGCAGACTGAATATGGATTTGGATATTATGTTGTCCGTCTCCCATGCCAAATATTATGACCGTTTATTTTTCCCACAGTGGGTGTCTTGGCATATTATTAATGTAATAAAAACAGGCTTTTATATTCATCGACCAAACCAATGACATGGGGAGAGAGACAGAGAGTGAGAGAGAGACTGCGAGAGGGAGAGAGGGAGAGGGAGAGGGAGAGGGAGATGATTGCTCATTAGTAGTATTTGTGTTCTGTATCCTTTGGGCTTCTATCTGTTCCAGGAGCTGATGTTCTTCTAATGAGTTAAATACTATCTGCTGCAAGAGGGCATCAACTTATTACACAAAAATTTAAGGGGGTCTGAATACTTTCCGTACCCACTGTACTTACACAATCACTGACATACACTAGAGGTTTAGGAGTTTATAGTGTAGAGTTTGTTCTCCATTAGAACTGCTTTCCAGTAATGAGGTATGAACCCCAGCAATGAAAAGGAACAGTGCAACTGCTGTCCTTTCACTATCAATATCGCCATACTAGGGAAATAAATAGCAAACAACTCTGCATTTTAGGCTTGCTTTAACAGTGAGCACTATGGAGCATGACAAAGACCAACTCAACCAAGTATTATGCGGTGAGCTGCAAAATGTTGTTCTCTTCATGTTAAACTTGGTGTACACTTACAAAGAAACAAATTGCAAACAGTTTAGTTAACTAAAGACAAAAACTAAAATTATTAAAATAGTTCATATTGAAATAAAGCTGAAATAAAATAAAAATATTAGACAAAAAAATTAATTAAACTTGAAATAAAATAAGTACTAGAACAGAAAACTGAAAAAAAGCTAAATAGAAATTTAAAAAAAGATCAAAATCTTAATAAACACTATAATTGTAATAACAATAACTGTAACACAAACACTTACCTCAGCATTGCAGACACTACATCTTAGTCTCTCCTCTCGTCCAAGACCCTAAACAAAAACACAAAAAAATGTATGATGTTTATTACATTATATTACACTAAATTATACTCATTTCCATTTTCCAAAGCTCATTGCCAAACTGCACCACAATTTATTTAAAAACTGTATTATGATGTGCAGTTCTGATTGGATGCTAACTGTATTTCATTGGCTTTGTGATACAATGTCATTAAACAACATATCTAATGTAATTTCCAGAATATAAAGTTTCAGAATTTCTTAGAAAAGAATAAAGCGTGAGCTTGTGCAAATATGTCGTTACCTTAATGAGCTATTTCTACATGATCAAATGCTTAAAACTTGCTTACATTCATGTGAACTGATGTAATGATTCAGACAAATTAAATACTAATTCTGACTTGTTGGTAACCAAACAGTTGTGGTTTGACTATTGTATGGCCAAGAAATTTTTGAAAATATTGATTTTTCTGACTATTATTTCTATGTCAGGCTTTACAGGGTTAATGATGCACCCAAATATAACAGCTTTTGTAACTTTCTTAAAGCTAATGCAGCTAGTTGTTAGTATTTTAAAAACTCTGTAAACCATAATAATATCTACTTTCTCTTGTCATTTGCTCCGCAATTCTTAGGGTTATTTCATATGGAATAGATTACATATTTGGAAAGCGTATTATTTGTGTGTGTGTGTGTGTGTGTGTAAGATCATTTCAATTTACTGCAATAGACTGAAATCAGATGGTGGCCTTTCATAAAAAAAAATGGAAAACATATTTATGTGGGTATATGGAGCAAGTGATTGCGGTGGTTTTGACATGAGCTCTATGCGGAGCAGTAATAGATGACATTGTCCTTCATCTGTGGTATCTCAATAGCCACTTTCTTCCACTGTTCTCTCTCTTTCACGTGGGGTAAGAGCTGCGAGTAACAACGTGCTCTGTTCTGGTGCTGGGCTGGTCTGATGTGGTCGTTCCGATTCCTATTACGCCCTTGTACAGCACTGAGGGCCTCATCTTACCAGAAATGCCCTCTGCCTAATGAGGGTCAAAGGTCAGAGAGCGGTGTGCCTTGAGGGGGCAGGATCTCCCAGGTACACTCAGTCACTGACTCTGGCCCTATATTTAAATCAAGCCTCAGGCTCCCGGCTTCCACTCTGAAAGGCCATTCTCTTAACTAGTTCCCACTCGCTAATTAGTTTTTGTGCCATGTTATTTGTCTCTCTGAGCTTGAACAGAGGAAGAGGGCAGTGTTAAAAATTGCTGTCCTGAAAAGCCTCTTCTCTGCCTTGTCACGGACAATAAGTGCAGCTACATTGTTATGAACCAGACCGTATTTGAAGTATACATTAGCCAGGAAGAGAAAATGAATTATGAGCATTTTGTTTTCTTCGGCTGGTGCTTGGCCACTGCAGTTGCACTGTAAATGCTCTTCCTGAAATTAGATAAGGACCTGGAATTTGCCTTTGTTCTCTTTTCTTTCCCTTTTTTACCTAAGCTGCTTTTAAGAGTAGTATCGTTCCCAGCCGCCGAGCGTAAAGCACTCATGAGTCAAACGGTTATTGGATTACATTTTCTGGCTTCATAAAATGTGGTTAAGAGGCACTTTAGGCGTATGTGCCTGACCTTCTTTCAGGGAGATGGCAATCAGACAAGAAGTGACAGGTCGATCACTGATTTCAGCTCCACTGTCAGAGGCACACCGTCTCGCCACGTCTCCTCTCCTCTTTTCTTTTCTTCTCTCCTCTCCTTCCATTTAAAAGAAGTGTGAGTCACTGTTTGTGTGTGTGTGTGTGTGTGTGTGTGTGTGTATTTTAAGAACAGGGTCTACTGTCCCACCAATCAGAAAAAAGGCTTGTACAGCAGGATAACTGGTCTTTTTAAGAGAGTAAAAATATCATCAAACAAGAATGCATTATTTATCACCATACAGCCAACTATCAATTATATCAGAGTAAAAAACTATACAGTTGGGTGCATAAGTCTGAGGCCACATTGAGATTTAAAATCTGATTTAATCCTGACAATAAATAGCAAGTTTAAGTATTTGTTATGATGAAAAATGAATAAGAAATATTTACATTTCTGCACCAGACTATTTTATTACTATTATGTTTTTTTTTTATCAATTAAAAAAATGTGTGGCATTGACAACTTATTTGTACACATGATCAGAAGTTCTTGCTTCCAAAGAAGCACACGATGGTCTTTGGATCAATCTCAAATCATGCTAGGTAAAATTATTATCAGGTTTTGCACAAATGTATGGGGTTCGTGCAGCTTGAGTGCTACTGTCATTAAAGAAAAAGAAACACCAAATACTAAGAAGTTCTAAAATAATGTTAATTTTTCTGTGAAATTACTATGCTTGTTATTTATAATACAATAAAATGTATACATTTATCTAATTAGAATATCGGAATGATTTGTGGAATTCAGTTGCAAAAATAAACACTTCACTGTATAACTGTACAAATGCATTGCATGCATAACTGAAATATTATTTATTTTTATCTCTAAGGAATGCATTGCTTTATAGGATATTAAATGCTTTATAAACATGAAAATATCTGCACTACTATTTGTGACCTGTGCTGGCAAAATGAGTCACAAAGAGCAATTTTTCAAAAATGATGCATGATTTGTTGGAATCGAATGAAAAATGAATGAGCTGCACCTGTTTGAAGTCGACAGAGTCAGCAAAGTCAATTTTGAGAAAAATCGAGTTAAACATTTTCTGAAGGTTCCAAAGCAAAATCACCTGCAACGTTGCATCTTTTCCTTCACTTCTTTTCTTAATAATAATTTATATATTAATAGTCACAATATAGCTATTTATTTTATCTTTGTTATTATAAATAAGAACAGATGCAAAAAAAAAAACAGTAGAAAATATATAAGAAAGAAAAAAATAATACATTACCTTTTTCATTTTACATCTAAACAAAAAGCATTCAAGAAAAGCAAAATAATCAAATGTAAAAATCCCTTTAGTGTGTTCATTACAAATAAATTGATTATTAAAACTACAATAGTAGTCCAATCAAGAGCAATGAGTGATTATTTTATTGTTAGATTAACACTAATGAGGCGGCCTATATTAAGATCCACTGTAATGCACGGATCTAATATAATGTTACACATCAGATGTTTTCCCCCAACAGTTCCCCGAACATTAATTTAAGACATAACAGATTATGTTTGCGTAAATACTTAAATTCTGTGTATATGTCTATATTTATCGGGATCGCACAGTCTGAAGCGCCTTTATGCGCGCGCTTCGGATGACAGCGCGAGAAGCGAGCAGAGAAAAGGTAGGTTATTCCTCTCAGAAAACTTACAAATAAAGGTAATTAAACATCTAAACTTATTATTTGGAGCATTGGGATCACTACACGTGGGCTTAATGAACTCATTTTTGTGAAAACCTTAAAATCGACTAAAATCGAAATTTTTCACTTTTTTTTTGCCTGTTTTTTGCCTGCTCAAAATTAGCCCGTGCACATTCCGACTCATTTTCCCTGCACGGGTCACATTTTATTTAAAATATTTTGTATGTGCTGCAAGGGAATTGCTGATTATTATCTACAGAAGAGACATGCAGGATAAAATACTGTATAAATATTGCAATGCATATAAATATGCATAAATACGTACAAACAAACTGGCTTCTACCCTGCATAGAATGAAATGAGTAGAAATGAAATGTACTCCACCTATTACATATTTCAATAAAATATGTCAAATCTGTCACATAAAAAACAGTTTCTCTCATTCATGGAATTCTGTTTATTCTTAATCAACTTAATCAAACTTACATGCTCTTTTAGATGTATAGGAAAATGGAGAAGCTAAAACAAGACATGATCAGACTTCCAGCGTGGAGTAAGTGAACTGTAAAATGAAGACAAATCCTTCAGCAGTCTTTGTCACATTTGAAAAATGCATGTTTTGATCACTATAATCTCACTGTGGATTTGGACTCTCTATTTTGGAATACTTTAGGCATGACGGCAGGGGAAATCTGCTGGTTTCAATTTCGTCCTGGAATACAATATAAGCTTGGCTTCTGTGTGTTTGCATGCGTGTATGTGTTTTCATGTGTATGTGCATATGTCTGTGGGTGTCTTGGTACAGTATGCTGTTTTGAAAAAGTGTGGTGGGGTCTGTGGTGGACTCAGAGATACAGTGTTTACGGAAAGGCCGCTGAATAAACAGGGTTTAGTGGGACTTTCAGTGCATCCAGCATGAGAAGAGAAAAACAGCATTAACTGTCGTCAACTGTTGGGGCAAGTGATCACACTGTTGGCTGCTCACAGTTGTAGTCTAAACAGCACAAAACAGAGACAGACACAATCAAAATGAGCTTTGCTGTTGTGTAGCTTCATGCTGGGAGGTCCGGCTAATTATGACCATTACTTTGAAAAACAGTGGGATTTGTTATGTATTTATTCACCTGGTCATTTTACCTCAGAAATCATAAAGAGGTGACCGGAAATTATTAGGGACAAAACAACAACTCTTGTGATCATCACTCAACCGTATGTCATTGCAAACCCATATGATTTTCTCTCTTGATGTTAGGAGATGGAGATGTTAGGCAGGACGTTCTGTCTTCTTTTTTCCATAGAATGAAAGTGGATGGTGACCAGGGACTGTCAAGTTATCAAAATGAAAAGAGCACCATAGAAATACCCTTACAGGGTATGAATTGTGCTCTATATTCCAAGTCTTTTAAAGTTATGTGATAGCTTTGGCTGAAGAACAAAACTTAAGTCATTATTCACTGAAAATTCTTCCCCTTCACAGCTCTCAAATTTCATTCATGCGCATATTCAAATTTGACTGGTTACAAAACATGCAAGAACTAATGACTTTTGGCATCACTGATGTCAAGTTAAAATTATTAAATTTTTGAATATGCACATTAATTAAATTTGAGAGCTGTGAAAATTATTTTATTTTTACTTATGAAGTATTTAAAGCTGCAGTCCGTAATTTTTTTTTTATTATTAAAAATGATCCAAAATCAATTTTTGAGCAAGTACATAACCAGTCAGTGTTCAAAACTATCTCTTTACCTTAGCCCGATTCACACCTGTAAGCTTGTAATAATGTGTTCTAATTTGAGTGGAAAAGAAGGAGCCCCGGCTAGTAGGCTATATCGCATGTGTGGATGCTGCAGGTGGCGGATCATTTATAGCCTCTTCTCCCAGCAGCTGGAATAATTAAACTTGTCATTTTAGAACTAATTCTAAGGAACATTGAATTGCTTTTTGAGGTTAAAAGAACAATTTCTTTTGATGATGTTCGAATGGTATGACAATTAAACTGTACAGAAATTGAAATCTACAGATAATACTAATACACTAAACACATGTAGTCATGCAATGTTGATGTTGTTTACATTAACAATTTGAGGACAAATAATAATAATAATTTGCATGGTTTGGTGTGATCTGAGCTAACTTTGCAATCGTTAATTAGCATTGGTAGTGCGATTTATTGTAAAAAATAAAATAAAATAATAAATTTCAGTTGGTAATAACAAAACTGGCAGACTTGATGACATTTTCGGGTGAAAATTCTTATTTGGTTCATACTTCCAAGACGTAGAATCTGTAATTCCAAAGTATAGTGAATATCCACACTAGTGCCTTGACTGACAGTCCACACATAGACCTCAAAACAGATTCATCCGCGCTGAGGAGCTGGGCCGATGCACAACTCACGTAAAGAATATAATTCCGCAAAAAACTGCAATATATATATATATAACATATATGCTTTTATAAAATAAAATATATTATATAATTAGAAAATTTATATCACAACATCCTTCATTCCGTTCAATAACAATATACAATCAAAATATATATTTTTTTTATGGAAACATAATGGTCAGTATGATAATTTCAGAAGTAATGTTAGGTCTATGACAAATTTGACAAAATAGATTTTTTAAGCCAGTGTTATTTTTTTTTATTTTATTAAAATATATATTTTTTTCTCTTCACACAATGAAAGTCATTTGGGTCCATTGTTATTCTGGACTCTAATAACATTCATAGGTTGGACAAAAAATAACTGGAATGACATGAGGGTTAGTGATTGACATAATTTTCATTTTGGGGTGAACTATCCCTCTATTAGGTGCTACCAAAAACTCTTAAGAATGTTTCCTTTCTTCTGCTGTAGAATCCATTTGTGCTTGCACAAAGCATGGTTTAATTAAAAAGAACTAACTACAGGAAGTATTGGCTGTTATTAATCATTCCAGTGGGCTATTGATATCTGGAGTGTAGTGATGATGTACGATGAGCCATGTGTATTTATCACTTTGCCCACTCACACTGTGTCTGCCCTGGGAGGCTGGGGTTAGGGAGGCCCCCTACCACCTCTACCTCCAGGACTTAATGTAGCACAGAGCCAGAGGAGGGCACATGTACAGTTCAGGTTATAAGACAAAAGATGTCCAGCTACACCCCTACAAAAGACAGAATGCTCACCCAACCAGGCCATCTGAAGTCTTAATTAACAATAAAAAATTGTGAGGATGCAACAGAACAACAATGTTTTCTGCATAGTGTGTTACATGGCCTGCACTAGGAAGGGAAAGGAGAACAGCCAGGGGGGTGATGAGATGAAGAGGACAAGGGGACTTTTGTTTATTGCAAGCAACAGACGTTGCCCCAAAGTGCTTTATGTATTTATTTGCCTGGTCATTTTACCTCAGAAATCATAAAGAGGTGACCGGAATTTATTAGGGACAAAACAACAACTTTGTCATTGCAAACCCATATGATTTTCTCTCTTGATGTTATATTGATTTAAACACATCTAGGCAGGCACATGCTTCAAGTTGGCTACAGTCTGAGGACTTTTGTCCAGATTAGTCACACAATGACAACTTGAAAGGGTGATAAGCTATGGTTTTGTAGTGTATTGGCTTAAAATGCTGATTGTACCTTTTTGATCCAGGTTAGCAGACAGCTGTGGTGAGCCACAAGGTTCTTACAGTCGCAGAAGGTTCTCAGTGGATCTTCACCCATCAGGCCCACATCTCTGCAAATGAAGCACTCAGACTCCTCTGCCAAAAGAAGAAGTGAGAGAGCTTTAACACCAAGTATAAGAGCACAGAGTTGCTCTAGGAGCTGTAGGTAAAACAAATATAGTACTTGAGCGATTAACAATGCACTATTTTTTTTTTCTCTCAAATTTAAAACACTTTACATCCAAGGAAGTTAATAATTAAATTTAAAACATTTTTAAAATAATGTACATTTACATTGGGGGTGTAATATTATATGGTAGCCCAATAAAAGCAGTAAAATATGTACTTACTTTAATCATTTTATTCATCTTATTTAAAAATGCAGAAGTAAATAAATAGGTTGTAATTTTGTTTTTGTTACATTGGCCGTTTTTTATTTATTTATTTATTTATTAATGCATTCATTCATTCATTCATTCATTCAGTCCCTAACTGTGTAAAATCTGTGTAAAATACATAAATACCTTTAACTTAAACTTAACTATACTGAAATTATACAGATAGTTACCTGACTAAAAACTGCCGATAAGTTATAACCAGAAATGACTGACCAGAAATCTTCCACAAAAAGTCTAATTCTGACATTGATAATTCATGTTTATTTTTGTATAGCGCCTTTTACAATACAAATCGTTGCAAAGCAGCTGTACAATATACGTTTGAATACAATAAGGTGGATACTTAAAAATTTACTCAAATAAATACTACAATGTTCTTCTACTTTGGAAATGACATTTGACCATTCATTGTGGATATAACAAACAATTCTAAGTTAAATGTACTTTCATGTTAGAGCTTTAACGTCTACCTGCTTCAATCAAGTACTGCATGTGTCCTGCTGTATTTTCCTTCAACACAAATCTATTCCAGTGTAGGGCATGTCGTGTACTGGGGGACGTTATGTTAAAGGGGTACTCCACCCGAAAATGAAAATTGTGTCATCATTTACTTACCCACATGTTATTCCAAAACTATGAATTTCTTCTGTGGATCATAAAAGAAGAAATCTTGAGACATTGTCCTTGTTTTTTGTCAATACAATAGAAGTTAATGGGTTCCTATGTTGTTTAGTTTCCGATGTTCATCAGAATATATTCTATTGTTTCTCAGAAGAATAATGATATAATTCTCACTTTTGGGTGGAGTAACCCTTTAAGATCACATGATATTTGCTTTTATGTGGTACTTCATCCACTCCACTAAGTGTCAGCATACGTACAAGATGACAATCATATTGACCAGCACAACATTCAAAAAAATCCTGAGTGCACCTTGACACTTGACTGGAACATATAGATAGTCACCACCTTGAAAACTATGACATGAGAAGCTCTAGTGCTTAATGGTGTGCTGCGAAACAATTTAGATATCGAGTGTATGCCCATTACTGAATTTGTGTGGGCGTAATAACACATTTCCATAACATTAGGCATGCACTGGATAATTATTTGATGATGACAAGAGAGAAATCAAGGTGTTTGTCTTTAATGCCTCACCTAATGCTAGCTGCTTATTTACTTGTCACTTTGACATTTTGTCACACCTAACAGTGATTGACAGAATTAGTTTTTGCCAAATCATTAATGCGCTCATTCTCTCAAAGTGCTGCCGCAGGTACAATCTGAACAGAAAATTACTCACAACTTCCATAAACAGGGAACAAAACGGAGGCAAAACAAATCACGTCAAGCAATAGTTAACCCGTAATGAAGATAACCATTAACACCTAAGTGCCTGCAGGGAAAATAATTATCTCAGTTTAATTTGTTGTGCAAAGTATTTACTAATAAATTAAAGAAATGTCTATTCCAGACTGCCCATGAGCCATTATCTGAAGGCTCACCCCAGATGTAATCATGCTTAATTTTACTAAATATATGTGTATCTCATAATGTTTTCCTCCATTTTTCTTCTTTGCTTGGTCTGCAGGGTGTCTGTTGGTGAAGAGGAAAGTTCCTCCAGTATCTGCAGTGGAGGAGTGTGTGTCTGGATGTCTGCTTTTTGTCACGCTAGCAGACAGTTCTTCATCCATCCCCAGACTGCTCGGCTGCCCAGTATTCGCCGCCATATACATCAAAGTTCTGCAAGATGCTGGAGGTTAACGTCCAAGAAAAATGCAATTAGAAGATGTCTATAAGATCCAGCCAGGCTATCGAGTGTACTTAATGCAAGGGTAATACAGAAAGCAAAGGTTTCGTTATGAAAACGACTATGAAGCCATTATTTCATTTGTTTAAATGCAGTATTCCCCAGCCATCTGTCAAATAGGATTTAAATGGAGAAACAAAACATCCCATGACATTCAGAGTCATTCATGAAGGGGAAAGTCATCCTGTCTGTTTTATCAGCATATCAGTGATAGTCTTATCTTTACAGGGCTTGTACAGGACAGGAGAACATATGGTTGTAATCATCCACCATTAGAAGCCGAATCAATGAGAAGGAGGAGAGTCAAATTACTAAAAAGCTTTAATCTTGGGTAAAAACACCGACAATTAAAGAGGAAGTTTGCAATGTTGAGAAGTCAAATCTATCTGTGACTCCATAGTGGACAATCCCAATATACACTTTGAGCCACTGTACACTTAACAGTCTTTTGAAACAAGTTCCCCTTCAGGAACTCGAGCTGCGTCCGAAGACACTACGGGAACGCCCCCAGCGTGACCGTGCTCTGAATCACATGTGTAATCAGTCCAATGGAAGGGCGAGACGTCATAGGCGGGTGACATAGCGACCAGGAAGCTATAAAGGCACGTGAGGTGGAACCGGCTTCGGCTTTCTGTCATTCAGCGAAGCGCTCTGGTGCCGTAGCTAAATTAAATATCGATTGGCCGGCCGAGAAACAAGCTGAACCGCAGAAAAGCAAATTAGATGAGCGCTTTCTGCGGAGTAAACTGCCACCTCCGCGCCGGAGCCTACCGTTTTTCCCCGATCTCCACACCGAGGTGTCGAGGTCGTGGGTGAGACCATATTCAGCACGTCTATTTACCCCCGCTTCCTCTCATTATGCAAACGTGGCGGGGGTTAGTGATCATGGTTATAAGGCGATGCCCCGGGTGGAACAGACGCTCGTGAGGTATCTGTCCCCCGGCGCGGCATCGTCATTAAAGGCTACGGCATTGCCCTCCAGGCCGTTACGTGCAACATCTAGCCTGGTGGGTAAGGGGTATACGGCGGCAGATCAGGCTGGTGCGTGTCTGCACACCATGGCGGTGTTACAGGCGTACCAAGCCGACCTGCTTAAGGAGCT
>NW_015639521.1:0-381 GCF_001515625.1 Sinocyclocheilus rhinocerous | reverse complement strand
TCAATTCCATCGTCGACAGGTACCAGGAGGCCCGTAAACAGGCGGCGGCGTTCCTGCGGTTCCTCCCTCGCCGCTCTCTAGATCCAGGGGCTGCTGGGCGGGAGCAGCTCTCGCTGCATACCTTCTCCTCATACCGCGAACAACAGAAACAGAGCGTCACTTCTCGTGCTCCCCCGCAACGGGACCGAGGTCAGCGGCGCTCTGGGTCGAGGGCTGCGCAGTCGAAGCCCGACCTGAGGGTCGTGCTTCAGAGGAAGTCCTCGGCCAAAAGGCCCTGACATAAGAGGTTCAGGGCCTTCGGGGGCGGCCCCTACTGGGGAAAAGTGGGGTGCACCACAGTATACGGTGTCCGTCTCTCCTCAGTGCCCTCGGGAGATTTTT
>NW_015639520.1:843-1398 GCF_001515625.1 Sinocyclocheilus rhinocerous | reverse complement strand
AGTGAGATTTTTGTTTGCACAAGGAGTCTGACAACAGCCAGCGCTGCACACAGAGATCTGATCTGATCATCATTAGTCTGTCTGGAATGACATGAAGAAACAGAACAAACTGAGACAGACTCAATCCAGAAGAACTGTGACAATGTATCCAAGATGCTTCAAGAGACCTACCTACAAAGCTACAGTACTGTTAAAAGTTTTAGGCTCTTGTGTAAAAATGCTGTAAAATGAGGATGCTGTCAAAAATAATGTCATAAATAGATTTCATTTATCAATTAACTTCTATTAACTAAATAAAATCAACATTTGTTGTGAGCATCCTTTGTGTTTAAAGCAAATTTTGCCCTCGGTGCACTTACTTCATAGTTGCATAGTTTTTCAGGTAGCTTTGCATGTAGGTCTCATGAAGCATCTTGGAGACATTGCCACAGTTCTTCTGGATTTAATCTGTCTCACTTTGTTCTGTTTCTTCATGTCATTCCAGACAGACTGATGATGATCAGATCAGATCTCTGTGTGGAGCACTGGCTGCTGTCAGACTCCTTGTGCAAACAA
>NW_015639520.1:455-659 GCF_001515625.1 Sinocyclocheilus rhinocerous | reverse complement strand
TAGAAAAAAAAATAAAGGAATAAATAATTTGATTAAACAAATATAAATCATTTGTAATGTAATTTTATCCTGAATTAATTTTTATTACATTTTTTCTTCAATGATTATTTTCTGTATTTATTTTTACCATTTATTTTTATTCTAACTTTTATTTATTCTTTCATTTATTTTTATTTTCAATTAATTAATTAATTAATTAATTAA
>NW_015639520.1:0-426 GCF_001515625.1 Sinocyclocheilus rhinocerous | reverse complement strand
AGTTTCACAATTTGAGTTGAATTACTGAAATAAATGAACTTTTCCACGACATTCTAATTTATTGAGATGCACCTGTATATATATATATATTCCCACATGTATTTATTTTTACTTTTCCGTGTGCAACATTGACATTTTTTAATGCACATTATTTTTTAATACACGATATACACAATTTGATTATTTCTATACTTCATGCTTGGGTTAAACACAATTGTATAGAAAAGTTTCCTGTTATAAAATATTTTTGTATATCCTAATAACAAAACTATTTTTATAAGGTGAAAAAAAACATTTTGTTAAAACTATAAACTTGCACTACCAGTCAAAAGTTTTTGAACATTGATTATTAATATATTTTTTTAAGGTCTCTTCTTCTCCCCAAGCCTGCATTTTTTGATCCAAAGTACAGCAAAAGCAGTAATA
>NW_015639519.1:0-226 GCF_001515625.1 Sinocyclocheilus rhinocerous | reverse complement strand
TTTTCCCCCGATCGCTCTGATCCCACAGGTAATCAGGCGAGTGAGAAATCTAAACCGCGGCAAAGACCCTCATACTTCCGATTTGACAGAGGTGTTGTAATTTCTGCAGGAGTTGCTGGATAAGGGACGTTCCCCATCCACGCTCAAAGTCTATGTGGCGGCTATAGCGGCATCTCATGCCCCTGTAAGGTCCACGCACTTGGCCCAAGGAAGGTATCCAGTGGTG
>NW_015639518.1:0-495 GCF_001515625.1 Sinocyclocheilus rhinocerous | reverse complement strand
TTAGTTTTTATTTTGTGAACACATTTCTCTTTAGTTTTTATATAGCTTAGTTTCAGTTTTAACACATTTCTCTTTAGTTTTTATATAGTTTAGTTTCAGTTTTAGTTTTAGTAGGCTAATTAAAGTTTAGCAGAATTAACAGATCACTTCCAGAGCACAGGCCGAAGAAAGACTTTGGCTAATTTAACCTTAGTGATGCACACGTCTAGGGACACAAAATTAAAGCATGCTGAGATTGATTAGATGGTAAAAGTATACAAATACACATCAAAATGAAGCAGTCATGCATTTTTAAATCTACACAAGTTGCACTTACATTATATTTAAAACGTACTACTGAATGATAAATGTGTGTAGCTAATTTCTTTGTATTACCGTATTGACCCGAATATAAGACGATGTTTTTTTCTTGGAAATACATCTGAAAAAACACGGTCGTCATATATTCAGGCAGGGTCTAGACTTTGACATGTCAATAATACACCCACAACAATA
>NW_015639517.1:46476-46799 GCF_001515625.1 Sinocyclocheilus rhinocerous | reverse complement strand
TGTGTAATTCTCCGTTCATGCAACGCGAAAGAGTACTCGCGCGCTATGTGAGGGGCTTTCTGTATGTGTATACTTCAGTGTCTGCGCTCTGAAAACTGGACCGAACAGAGTTCTCTCTTGCGTCGTCAGATTTATCCATATGTCTGCTCTTCTCTTGCTCCCACATATTGACATTTTTGAACGTTTTAGGAGACGTGCAGCAAGTGTATGTTATCTTATGTCCCGCCGGTTCATATATACGCATCTAACCTCCGAACCACGCAGCAGATTCGTTCTGAATGAATCTCTTCCCAAATCGTCCCTCCCTAACATTTTCGTCTTGT
>NW_015639517.1:45021-45832 GCF_001515625.1 Sinocyclocheilus rhinocerous | reverse complement strand
AACAAAATTATATAACGTACATTAATTTTGTTAAAAAAGTACCCGTATCATAGAAAGTGTCTCTTATTATATGATGCTTCCTCTAGATTATTCAACAGCTCTAAAGATTTTTCCTGTTACAACAAATCTAATACTGTTTGAAGCTTTATAACATTCAGTCTCATTAATGAAGAATAAACACCAACCTGTTAGTTCTTCAGTATCTTCAGTGTGTTTGATTCTGCAGGGTTCTGGATCTCCCATCTTCTCTCTGTCCTCTTTAATAAACTCAGTCTTTGCAGATTTCAGCTCTTCCTGATGATTAGATGCTTGTCTTCACTTGTGAACTGATGGAGATATTCCAGCTATTATTGCTGAACTGTTGAAGGTTGTTATTGTTCTTATTGCTTTATTGCTTGGCTTGCTTAGTTGGGGACACTTCATTTCCAGCGATATCGTTGACTTGATTGCAAATGATTGCAAAGATACTATTTAAACTGAGCTGGATGTTGACATCACTGAATTCAATGATGAACTGTCTTTAACTGAAAAATTAGTGTTTACTATTGTCATTTTTGCATTATTGACACACTATTTTACTAATTAATGATGTTCAGTTGCTTTGACACAATCTGTATTGTTAAAAGCGCTATATAAATAAAGGTGACTTGACTTGACAGTTAAGCGATTTTTCATAATCGAAATCAAGTCACTTCAATAGGAATCAGCGTGATCAGAATTTTTTCGCGTGAGGCGAAATATTTCCCCACATCGGGTTCAAGGGTTATGTGGGTTTACCATGTTGACCAACAGAAAGCTGATTGGTTCAAAA
>NW_015639517.1:38915-44779 GCF_001515625.1 Sinocyclocheilus rhinocerous | reverse complement strand
TAATGAACATGTTATAGTTTTATATGTGCAGAAACTGACAGTGATCATAAAATCTTCTTTAAACAGAAAGAGTACCACAAAGCAGAATTTGAATGTTTCCATATTATAAATCTCTTCATATTTATTTAAACTGTCCTCCAGTATGTGGCTCATTTTATATGAAGTATTTAGCAGTATCTGTTCTTAATTTTAACCATGTAAAGTAACTAAAGCAAATTTGATCTACCAAAGATAAATGTCAGAGAAAAAAACTTTATAAATAAAAATTGCAGAAGCAAAACTTGATATCGGTTCTCATCCATTCCCCTCACAGATCACATTCAGTAACAGCAACATTATCACACGAACATCGAAACAATTGTTCATACAAAAACACAAAATCACTCAGGTCTGAATGAACTGAACTCAAAGTTCTCAATGAGTCCTAAGACCTTGAACGTAGAACAGCAGGCAAGCATGTGAGGAAGTTCAAGTTTAATTCAGAAAACACACAAACAGCGCTGTACTCGATGAAAACAAGGCAGACACGACCTCGTATACACAGCAAAATATCCAGTGTTGTTTAGAGTTGTTTTCATGGTGTTAATTTATCAGAGTTAAAAAGTGTTGATTCTGGTGTTGATTTGAATGGCATTAACACTTGCAGTGTAAATCAGTGGTCGGAGTCAGTGTAATTACAGCGAGTTGACATAATTGACACTGGTGATGAGTTGATCCAATTTCCGGTCCTTGCACATTATTTCCTTTTTGATTGATGGCGGACAACCACGAGGAGAGGACAGTGTTCAAACAGGTATAATATGTTATAACCACTTAAATGGGCCTTTTGATCTGCAGTGTTTATATGGGTCAGATGATGGTGAATATATTGTACCTTCTGTGTTGGTGTAATAGTTACATCTGTTAAAAATAACATTTCAAACTGATACAGCGTGTTGACTCAAATTTGCTGTGTATTGTTGCATAAACATACAGTGGAAAGTGTGTGTTACACTTTAAGTGCTGTTTGAAATGTTCTTCTAGAATGGTCTTTTTTATCAAGCTCCTATGTGTATGTTCAGTAATTTCACTTGAATGGCAATGAATAAGTTATTTTCTTTGCCATTAAAGTAGGGCTGTGCAAAAAAATCGAATGCGATTTTCATGCGCATCTCGTCAGTAAAGCCGATTCTGGTGGTGATTAGTAGTAAATCTCCAGCACGTGCTTTCAGATGGAGCGGCATTTACTACACAGAGCCTTAGTTCACTGACAAGCTACACAAAATCGCGTTCAAAATCGACAATTAATCACTGCTATTTTAAACGCGATTTTGTGTAGCTTGTCAGTGAATTAAAGTGAAATAACTGAACCTACACATAGGAGCGTCATAAAAATGCTCATTTTAGAAGAAAATTTCAAACAGCACTCACTGATTGCAACAATACACAATGTTTGTTTTTAGTGCACTTCACCAAACCCACACTACAAAATAATAAATTATTCATATAAAAGCCAGCGAACATTAAGAATAGCCTATAATTTGTGACATTAGAATAAAATATATGGATATAATGTATACAATTTTGAGTGTTGTACCGGCAAACTTCTTGTCACTTGATTCCCGATGGTTTTAGAGGACAATTACTCCTAGTTTGAATAAAATTTGAATTCATTTAGATATGATTTAACACTGTTTGCTTAAAGTTGTTTTGTGTTGATGAGACAATCACTATGAACTAATGTGACAGACAGTGATTAACCTTATTCTTTTGTCTAAAAAGACATTTGCATAGATGGGGGAATATAATTACCTGATGCTGCAAATGTGGCAAATTTGCATTAAGCACCCAGTTTGCGCTTGTATGTAATTTAAATAAATAGCTTACATTTACAAGATGAGCCTGCAATAGCAGAAATAAGCCTTTTTTAAAGAAATTAAAGTCCATGTTTATTAAAGCTGTCAATGAAATTAAAATGTTAAATGAAATAAAAAAAAATTGATTGTTGTTCAATTTAGTTACTTTTGTTATTATATCCATATATTTTATTCTACTGTCATAAATAATAATCTCAAGGTTTACTGGGTTTTACATGACTCTTTGATTTTTTAATGTGGGTTTGGTGAAGTTTACTAAAAACAAACATTTGCATGTGTCCTCCAAATTGACCCACAACCTGATCAGTTTGTACATGAGAAACTCATTCATTCATCAGCCCCACGAGATGCCAAGTTTTGAGTGTTGTAGCTCCAGGAGCTGAGTTTGAGAGCCCTGCAGAGATGACTGCACTTCAGCACACTTCACAGCCACTGCCTGCATAATCTGGACCAAAGATAAACCAACCTTACTGACTGCAGAGCACAACTTCAATTATTGAATTTACTGACTTTCTATTGGTAACTGTTGTACTAATTTATGTACTGTGTAATGCCATACTGTTATATAAACATATAAATGTACATATAAATACAATAAGTACATATAAATGTATGTACTTATTGTGGATCATTGATTGTAATTATTTAACTGCATTGCATACAATTTTATTTGTGAGTAATCATTGTTAAATTACATACAATCAGTGGTTAAAATATGTTCACTATTTAGAAGCAAAACCATGTACAACACTTTGATGAGCTTCAGCTTTGAGAAGCTCCTCTCTGATTCAACTACAGTCACTGGGAGAGTGAGACCAAGTCTGAGAGCAGTCCACAAATTTGGATATTGACAGGACTCCAAACTTCTTTCCCACTTTTTCCAATGTGGACAATCTTTCCTGAAGGGCTGAGGTCAACATCAACAGCATCAACAACAACACTGAAAAATGTCACCTCCAGCTTCTTCAGGGCATCACTTAAAGATTCATCAAATGATTTGTATGAAAAGTGCTGCTTTGTGGACCTCAGCCCTTCAAAAGACTCTCACATGAGGAGCTGACAGAACAATGTGAGGCTTGGCACTGCACTATAAAGGACTCTCAGACTTGGATGGCGAAGAGCTTACACGGGAACTAAAGGACTTGCCATCGAGGACCATGACCCTGCTTGAGCTGCTGATGTTTATTTCTCTCAGAAATATGAGGAGAATTACTGCAGCATCCACATGCATACTGGGAGACTGCATCAGTTTGCTCACATGTTGGCTCTGGCTCAAGATGTCACACCACACGACTGAACAGATGCTGAAACGGTTTGATCCCAGCTCCTCTGTGAAGGATTGGGCCTCAGTCTTTATCACAGGGTGTTTGGTTTGATCCCTTACCTCAGTCAGTGCCTCTCCCACCGCTGCTGCCTGAAACCTCAGTGGCTCGTCACTCTCCCACCTTGTTTCAGTCCACATCTTCAAGGTGATGTCCACATGTTTTTTTCAGGATGGCCCAGTGCTGCGTGGGGGCTGAGAACAAGGTGTATGGTTTGTGTATAGGATGATATAGTGACACAACTCTGATCACACCTGACAGCTGTTCAGTGTGGCTGATATCTGGAGTGCAATCGAGAATGATGGAGAAACATTTTTGTCAGCTTCATGTCATTCACCATAATTGAAATGTCCTTGTTGCTCATCAAATCAACAAGTTAATTTTGCATTTGGTGGCCAAAGTAACTGGTGTTACCAGAGGTTCCTTTTTGGACATGGTTAAGGTGCTTTTTCAGGAGTGGATCAAACTGTGCCATCAGTTCAACCTCTTTGAGGGAATTTCTATTTGATGGAGAAAACAGTTTTTCTGTGAGTTCCCTTAGTGCCATATTTCTAATGGCCAGAGTTTGTTAAATGTATGTTCTTCTTTGAAAAGAGTATGCAGCAGAAGCAGACAAGCCTGTTCTTTCTTTCTGAAGACACCAACCAAGTTCTAGGGATTTTTTTCAAGGTCTTTGATGGCAACTTCTTCATCTCTCTCATTCCTTGGGAAAACAAAGTTAGGTGGTACTTCATTTGATCCTCTGTAAACTAGTAGTGTCTGAATTCTGTCCATCAGAACTGAAGGCAGCAGGGTTTGTGGACAAAGGTTCATCATCAGCAGCAGGATTTTGTGGGGATGCTGCTACATGCTGCTACTGTTAGAGAGCATATGGCATCAGCTTACACATGTTATTCAGCATTTATAGTGGTGGGACATCACACATACCCAGTAATAATAATAATAAAAAAATCATCAGTGTTACTTATAGAAACTTAAAACTTTGGAGAGTGGGTTTCCCTTTTGCAAAGTTTGCAAACACACCTAATGTATCCTGATGGGGATGAGTGGCAGAAGTGGAAGAAAATGTGTCTCCCTCGTCCTCAGGCTCAGTCAAATGTTGTGTGGCTGAGGAACTGGTGTTTCCACCCTCGCCAGTGCTAGAGGGGGCTCCAAAATATTTCAGAAGTGCCCCTGGATTTGCATAGAATCTTTGCACAAAAGTTAATATAGATAAATATTAATAACCTTTTACACTTGAAATAATATTGCTGGTGCTCTTTATTATTGTTGTCATGATTGTTGTCAGTTTCTGTACATGCAAAACTGTAACGTGTTAATGATCCAATTACTTAATTGCAATGAATGTAGTTATTATAAAATCAGACTATATTTAGATTCACATGGACATATTATGCTGCTGTAGTTATTAAGCTGTAGTAGTTGATTACAATGAGTGTCATTAGTGTTTTTTTGTATTACTGGTGTTTCTTCCATGGATATTGTGAGAAATAACAGTATTGTCTTACAGTAGAGAAGTTTTATCATATTTCCTGACTCAATCTGTTTTTAGCAGCAAACACTCAGAATAAAGTGAGATGATCTACTGATGATCCTGACTGTCTTGTTGAATGAGTGTTGGCTCTGAGTCTGAGGCTCATCAATATTAACAGAGCTGCTGAAATGACTCTTTATTTCATGTCAATAGTTCCTGTTTTCACCTCACTTAATGCTGATGTCTTCAGATCTCCTGTAAATTGCCACATAAAGCTAATTTAATTGGCATCAGCAGTCTGAGGGTATTTGTTGGTTATAAATCTGTAGATTTATTTCTGCTTTATACTTTCAACTGTTTTTCTTACCATTTTTTATTTGAAAGAATTTAGTTAAAATATCTATATGCTGTTATAAATGAGTATAACTCATAACTGATATATGTGACCCTGAACCACAAAACTTAAGTAGCACAGGTATATTTGTAGCAATATACAAAAATACATTGGTAAAGATCATGTTGCTTGAAGATATTTTCTAAAATTTCCTACCGTAAATATATCAAAACTTAATTTTTGATTAGTAATATGCGTTGCTTAGAACTTCATTTGGACAACTTTAAAGGCGATTTTCTCAATATTTTGATTGTTTTGTACCCTCTTTTCAAATAGTTGTATCTCGGCCAAATATTGTCCTAACATACCCTACAAAAAGAAAAAGCATATTTATTCAGATGATGTATAAATCTCAATTTCAAAAAATAGACCCTTCCCAGATAGGATGCGGATATGGGCCACTTAAGACGATGATACGGCACTTCTGGCCTTCTTATGGCCCATACAAAATGGAGGTAAGCCTGAAGTGGCCCACATGTAAAAAAAGCAAAAATGGCCCAAATATATCAAATCACATGTGGATTAAAATGGCAAAGATCTGGCACAGTGAACACTGGCTAATGTGGCTGTGAGCCTAAAGTGGCCTGCATATGATGTCACAAATGTGGCCCAGTTACCCTTAAACCTATCTGGACCAGTTTTGTCAAAGATATTTATTTATTTATTTAGTCATTTAGCAGACGCTTTTATCCAAAGCGACTTACAAATGAGGACAACAGAAGCAATCAATTGTAGTATTAAAACAACTAAAAACAGATCCAAAACTAAAAGCTAAAACTTTATAAATACTACTTATACACATTTTAAAAATAAAGAAA
>NW_015639517.1:24828-38755 GCF_001515625.1 Sinocyclocheilus rhinocerous | reverse complement strand
CATTTAGACATAATTTAACTAAAATTAAAATAACAAATACAAATAATACAAATCAAACTACATTAGTTTATCAATAATCCTAAAAAATAACACTGCCAAACTTACATGCTAAAAAACAACAACTTACTTACACATAGTATGAAATGGTTATAAAACCTGAAACAGAAGTGAAACAAGTAATAGGAAAAATAAAAAACAATAATTAATATTTGTCGGTGGCCCTTCCCGCTGGAGTCTATGGTCGTTACACACTGTGGTTTTTACACCCAGCTTCTTTGGCAATGATTGTTTGTGGCTTACCCTCCTTGTGAAGGGTGTCAATGTTTGTCTTCTGGACAACTGTCAGATCAGTAGTCTTCCCCATGATTGTGTAGCCTAGTGTAAACTGAGAGACCATTTTGAAGGCTCGGGAAACCTTTGCAGGTGTTTTGAGTTGATTAGCTGATTGGCATGTCACCATATTCTAATTTTTTGAGATAGTGAATTGGTGGGTTTTTGTTAAATGTGAGCCAAAATCATCACAATTAAAAGAACCAAAGACTTAAACTACTTCAGTCTGTGTGCATTGAATTTATTTAATACACGAGTTTCACAATTTGAGTTGAATTACTGAAACAAATGAACTTTTCCACGACATTCTAATTTATTGAAATGCACCTGTAATGAGACAAGTAAATACACTTACTTGACATGAGGGTGAGTAATTAACTACACAATTTCTTTTTTGAGTGAACTAACCCTTTATCTCCTGTCTTGAAAAGTGGCCGATCACTGTTGCACTCAATTATGTAAACCATCTTTGTGTTAGTGTAGAATGTATGAGTGTTAACTATAGACATGGCACAGTGAGCACTGGCTAATGTGACTGTGAGCCTAAAGTGTCCCACCTATAAAATGACAAATATTGCCCAAATAATTAATAACAAACGTAGACATGTGGGGGCGTGAACGAGCCGTCTCACATTTAACAAAAACTCACCAATTCACTATCTCAACAAATTAGAATATGGTGACATGCCAATCAGCTAATCAACTCAAAACACCTGCAACGGTTTCCTGAGCCTTCAAAATGGTCTCTCAGTTTGGTTCACTAGGCTACACAATCATGGGGAAGACTGCTGATCTGACAGTTGTCCAGAAGACAATCATTGACACCCTTCACAAGGAGGGTAAGCCACAAACATTCATTGTCAAAGAAGCTGGCTGTTCACAGAGTGCTGTATCCAAGCATGTTAACAGAAAGTTGAGTGGAAGGAAAAAGTGTGGAAGAAAAAGATGCACAACCAACCGAGAGAACCGCAGCCTTATGAGGATTGTCAAGCAAAATCGATTCAAGAATTTGAGTGAACTTCACAAGGAATGGACTGAGGCTGGGGTCAAGGCATCAAGAGCCACCACACACAGACGTGTCAAGGAATTTGGCTACAGTTGTCGTATTCCTCTTGTTAAGCCACTCCTGAACCACAGACAACGTCAGAGGCGTCTTACCTGGGCTAAGGAGAAGAAGAACTGGACTGTTGCCCAGTGGTCCAAAGTCCTCTTTTCAGATGAGAGCAAGTTTTGTATTTCATTTGGAAACCAAGGTCCTAGAGTCTGGAGGAAGGGTGGAGAAGCTCATAGCCCAAGTTGCTTGAAGTCCAGTGTTAAGTTTCCACAGTCTGTGATGATTTGGGGTGCAATGTCATCTGCTGGTGTTGGTCCATTGTGTTTTTTTGAAAACCAACGTCACTGCACCCGTTTACCAATAAATTTTGGAGCACTTCATGCTTCCTTCTGCTGACCAGCTTTTTGAAGATGCTGATTTCATTTTCCAGCTGGATTTGGCACCTGCCCACACTGCCAAAAGCACCAAAAGTTGGTTAAATGACCATGGTGTTGGTGTGCTTGACTGGCCAGCAAACTCACCAGACCTGAACCCCATAGAGAATCTATGGGGTATTGTCAAGAGGAAGATGAGAGACACCAGACCCAACAATGCAGATGACCTGAAGGCCGCTATCAAAGCAACCTGGGCTTCCATACCACCTCAGTAGTGCCACAAACTGATCACCTCCATGTCACGCCGAATTGAGGCAGTAATTAAAGCAAAAGGAACCCCCTCCAAGTATTGAGTACATGTACAGTAAATGAACATATTTTCCAGAAGGCCAACAATTCACTAAAAATTTTTTTTTTTATTGGTCTTATGAAGTATTCTAATTTGTTGAGATAGTGAATTGGTGGGTTTTTGTTAAATGTGAGCCAAAATCATCACAATTAAAAGAACCAAAGACTTAAACTACTTCAGTCTGTGTGCATTGAATTTATTTAATACACGAGTTTCACAATTTGAGTTGAATTACTGAAACAAATGAACTTTTCCACGACATTCTAATTTATTGAAATGCACCTGTAATGAGACAAGTAAATACACTTACTTGACATGAGGGTGAGTAATTAACTACACAATTTCTTTTTTGAGTGAACTAACCCTTTATCTCCTGTCTTGAAAAGTGGCCGATCACTGTTGCACTCAATTATGTAAACCATCTTTGTGTTAGTGTAGAATGTATGAGTGTTAACTATAGACATGGCACAGTGAGCACTGGCTAATGTGACTGTGAGCCTAAAGTGTCCCACCTATAAAATGACAAATATTGCCCAAATAATTAATAACAATTTGGGCCACTTTTGGCAA
The DNA here is from genome assembly GCF_001515625.1 of Sinocyclocheilus rhinocerous. Taxonomy (NCBI): domain Eukaryota; kingdom Metazoa; phylum Chordata; class Actinopteri; order Cypriniformes; family Cyprinidae; genus Sinocyclocheilus; species Sinocyclocheilus rhinocerous. The sequence continues at coordinate 36,078 of NW_015639517.1, read as the reverse complement.
ATATACGGCACAGTCAGCATTGGCTAATCAGTGTGTAAGCTAAACTTGTCCCACATTTGACATGGCAAATATGCCACATATATTACATAACAGATGAGGGCCACTTCTGGTTTGGATGTAGCACTTGACACTGGCTAATTGAAATGGAAGTTTGAAATTGTAAATATGGCCTAATAGAATTTGGTTACTTTTAGTAGGATGCAACACAGTTAAATGATGCAGGATGATCTGGATATGAGTCTTAAGAAGGCTACATACCCAGCAATATTTTTTTTTTAAAAACATGCTTTTAATGGCAGTTTTCTATATGTGTACTGTGCAGCATAAAAACAGAAGTGCACTATAAAGATTGTACTCTTGCTGTCAAGGTTTTTGTTCATATGTTTTCCTTTTGCACCGGTTCCCTTGTTGTGTTGATTGTATTATTCTGTTCAGGTGTGCATAGTTAATTATCCTTATTTGGTCTGAGTACTTACGTTTACTTTGAGTTTGTCTGGTCTTACGTCTACATGGCTTGAATGCTACGTTGTGTTTGGATTTACCCTTGTTGGATTAAAGACTTATGATATATAAGCTTTCATCTTCATCGTGTGCACTTTAACAAAGCGTAGCTGTGACACTTAAGAGCTGTGTCCCAAACTGAAGTGTGTGGACTCCGGAGTGTGCATTTGAAGTGAGATTGCGTCACAATTTAAGCTGTCTCAATTCAGGATGCGCCCTCCGAAGACCTTATTCCAAGACCGATTGCGACACCACGGCGTGACGAAGGCTGACGTATTTCGAAAGCGACGTCAAATGCGCCCTCCGTTCCCCAGGTAAATGAAGTGTACATCTGATGGACACTTCGCACCCTACCATATCCCAGAATCACTTGCGCACAGATGACAACGGTGTTTATATTCAAAGAACGTGGATGATGAGAGTTCTGTGGGGGAATTCATATTGAAATGTAAGTATTGTGTTTGCATTTACTCAAATACCTAGCGAAAGTGTTAAAAGACAGGTTTTTTTTTAACACACAGCCCACAAACAATAAGACAACCACTATGTAAGACAATAGTCTTTCCCTTTGTTGTGTTTTTGTAGTGCTGTCATGCAAGATGTCTACAAATGTTTTAACCAAACTTTAGCACTTCAGTATTTTGTATGCATGTCCTGCTGTGTCATATTTTCTAATGTTAAGATTGCAAACCTGTCTTTTATATTTTGTGTTTCCATTTTCTCTTGTTAAGTACTATTCAGGGAGAAAATGAGCCTGCTGGGGAAAGACTTAAAAAATACAAAGTAAGCAAGTTAATACCCACGTTTTTGCTAAAATTCATTGTGCTGTTGTTAACAGGCATGGTTTATTTGCTCTGCCTTAGGATTGCAAGTGTCCTGGGACAGGTGAGGGAGTGAATGGAAGCTGGTGGAGCTACTCCGGGAGGACATCCAATTCCAGAGAGGGCCAGAGGAGAGAAGCGCACAGGAGAGAATGGAGAGACCGCTTTCTCTTCTTGAGAGAATGCTTAACAAATACATGTATTAGCCATTCTCTATTAGGCAAGAGAAAGCAGTGGTAAAAATGGATACATTACAATTTTTCAATATATTTTTTTATAATGTCACTGTCAATGAAGCAACCTAATTTCTGTAGTTTATTTTTGTGATGCAAGTTCAAAATGAAATAAGTTGTATACGTTCATTTTTGTAGTGTTATTTATTTGTAAATGAGCCCCGAGTACTTTCGGTACATTTTTGTTTTGCATATTCACATGTGTAAATAAAAGTAATTATGTACATTGTTGTTGTTGTTTTTTTTTTTTTTTAATGCAGCTTATTTTTTCACAAAACATTCTTCTATACGTTTGTTTTTTTTACACATTAAAACATTGTTCAATACATTACTGAAAGTACTTTTTACAACATAACTTAGGTTTAACATCAGAAAAAGAAGAAAAAACATACATTTTAAGCCCAGCCCTGCCTCCATGTGTTCTGGGGTCTTCAGAAGGTGAATCTCTTGGTGAATGGCCAGCACCTCCACAGCGACTCCGAGGACAATGCGGTGACCGTGGAATGAGGCATGTCAAACACTCTGGAGACCACTCTGTATGATGTACCACTGGCCAGACAGAAGAGAAACACCAGGGTCTGGATTGTGGCACCCCATCCGTGTTGCCGTTCACTTCTCAGAAGATCCAGCAGCACTGTCAGGGTATGTCACAGTCATTAAAAAAAACCTGTCCAGTGCTGGCACATTCCGCTTTATCCTGTAGTACGGGGGTCTGGTCTGATGTAGGAAAAGAGAAACTGTTTAGAGCTATGACAAAGTAATTAGTAGCAGAAATATTGAGGTATTTTAGTAAACCATTTTTAAAAGTATTATCTTGCATAATTTAATGTACTTAAGGTTTTGAGAGTAAAGGTATACTGTATTGTTCTGAAACAATTCGTCAGGATGGTTTTGCATTAATATTACTGCTGCACTACTGTGTATGTTGCATTTTACTTCTGAATATGTTCAATGTTATTAAATGTAAAATTGCCTACTAAATATACTGTTGGGTAGTTTAGTCTACAACAATGCATCATGTTGTAAAATACCGTATTTTTGTAGTGCCGCGGTCCTTGGAGGAGAAAAAAAATAAATAAATAAATAGTACTTCATATTTGTACGAGTATACTTAACGAATGTACTTCCTTGCAGTCCACCTCTGATTATTTTGAAAATGAAAGTATCAATTTTGTCAGACTATTAAATTTTTGCTAACTACACTGAACAAAATTATAAATGCAACACTTTTGTTTTTGCCCCCATTTTTCATGAGCTGAACTCGAAGATCTAAGACTTTTTCGATGTACACAAAAGGCCTATTTCTCTCAAATATTGTTCACGAATCTGTCTAAATCTGTGTTAGTGAGCCCTTCTCCTTTGCAGAGATAATCCATCCAGCCTAAGGCACACCTGTGCAATAATCATGCTGTCTAAACAGCATCTTGATATGCCACACCTGTGAGGTGGATGGATTATCTCAGAAAAGGAGAAGTGCTCACTAACGTAGATTTAGACAGATTTGTGAACAATATTTGAGAGAAATAGGCCTTTTGTGTACTTAGATAAAGTCTTAGATCTTTGAGTTCAGCTGATGAAAAATGGGCCAAAAACAAAAGTGTTGCGTTTTTAATTTTGTTCAGTGTATATCAAAGGCTGCATCTGAAGGACTCGGACCGTCAAACAGAGCACTGTTCAGCTGTGACCGCTGCCGCTGAACATTGAGCAGTACAATGCTCTATTTTTTTTTTCAGTTTTATTTTTATACTTAACTGCCTAAAAAATCTGGGTTGCAAACCTGTCTACATATGATCACCATGGTCAAGACAATAAACTATATACAATCGCCACCTTTGTAAGATATCAGTCAGCATTTGAACTGCTATGTGTGTGTGTGTATTTTGTGGTTTTTCATATGTATCATTACACTATTCAAGTAAGCTCCAAGCCAATACCTACATTTAAAGTTGTAATCCGACAAAGGATGCAGCAAACCAGTGTAACTTACCTGGCCTCGGTCTTGGCTAAGCCTGAGGTACATCACCGTCTCCTCCATAATGACATAAAACATAAAAACAAAAATGAGCAGTTCTGGATCCACCTATCCTGGCAGGATTGTCCTCTCGTCATGCACCGTTGCTATGCGACAAAGCAGTAATCGGGAACACCTGGTTAGGAATTAGGAAATTCTGCGAAGGCGGAGCATCTCACGCACTTCAGAGGGCCCTTCGTGCACTTCGGAGGCCTGGCCTTCGAAGTCCGTGACCTTCGAAGTGTGCACACTCAACTTTGGGACACAGCTATAGATTTACTGTGAAGGTAGAGTCTGAGTGAGAAGCATTTAAGTTCAAACTTGTGAAGAACTGTTTTTAAAGTCTTGGAATGGGTCTTTGAATATTTATCCGTGACATTTGAATTGCTGCTTGTGCAAAACTTGGGTTGGGATGATTTTACCAAGTAGGACACATTTCTGGAACTTATTTGAACATTTAGGGAGCATTTAAAATTTCTCTTTACATTATGTTAAGTACTGTTGATGCATAACTCACTTAAGGCTTGTGTGGCCCAGATAATATACAGTGGGTACGGAAAGTATTCAGACCCCCTTAAATTTTTCACTCTTTGTTATATTGCAGCCATTTGCTAAAATCATTTAAGTTAATTTTTTTTCCTCATTAATGTACACACAGCACCCCATATTGACAGAAAAACACAGAATTGTTGACATCTTTGCAGATTTAATTTTTAACACACTCTGTTATCTTAGATAATTTAGAAGTTTCATCTGGTCTTGTTGAGATATATAGTTGAGTATCATCAGCATAACAGTGGAAACTAATCCTGTATTTTCTAATAATATTACCAAGGGGCAACATGTATATTGAAAATAGCAGAGGACCTAGGACAGATCCTTGTGGCACTCCATATTTTACTGGTAATAATTGAAATGACGCCCTATTTAAAGGAACAAAGTGGTAGCGATCGAACAGGTAGGATCTAAACCATCTTAACTATATCACTTTGTTTGTGTTCAGTGTTGACAGTCTGCTGTTAAACTATATCACTTTGTTTGTGTTCAGTGTTGACAGTCTGCTGTTACTGATGTTACAGAATCTGTCCTGATCTAGTGTTCGTCTGTGTCCAGTGTTGACAGTCTGCTGTTACTGATGTTACAGAATCTGTCCTGATCTAGTGTTCGTCTGTGTCCAGTGTTGACAGTCTGCTGTTACTGATGTTACAGAATCTGTCCTAATCTAGTGTTTGTCTGTGTCCAGTGTTGACAGGCTGCTGTTACTGATGTTACAGAATATGTCCTGATCTAGTGTTCATCTGTGTCCAGTGTTGACGGTCTACTGTTACAGAATCTGTCCTGATCTAGTGTTTGTCTGTGTCCAGTGTTGACAGGCTGCTGTTACTGATGTTACAGAATCTGTCCTGATCTAGTCATTGTTTGTGTTCATTGTTGACAGGCTGCTGTTGCTGATGTTAAAGAATCTGTCCTGATCTAGTCTTTGTCTGTGTTCATTGTTGACAGGCTGCTGTTACTGATGTTACAGAATCTGTCCTGATCTACTAGTGTTTGTCTGTGTTCAGTGTTGACAGGCTGCTGTTACTGATGTTACATAATCTGTCCTGATCCAGTGTTCGTCTGTGTCCAGTGTTGATAGTCTGATGTTACTGATGTTACAGAATCTGTCCTGATATAGTGTTCATCTGTGTCCAGTGTTGACAGGCTGCTGTTACTGATGTTACAGAATCTGTCCTGATCTAGTGTTCGTCTGTGTCCAGTGTTGACAGGCTGCTGTTACTGATGTTACAGAATCTGTCATGATCTAGTGTTCAGTGTTTACCTGCTGTCACTGATGTTACAGAATCTGTCCTGATCTAGTGTTTGTCTACTCAGTGTTGACAGGCTGCTGTTGCTGATGTTACAGAATTTGTCCTGATCAAGTGTTCGTCTGTGTCCTGTGTTGACAGGCTGCTGTTACTGATGTTACAGAATCTGTCCTGATCTAGTGTTTGTCTGTGTCCAGTTTTGGCAGGCTGCTGTTGCTGATGTTACAGAATCTCTCCTGATCTAGTGTTCATCTGTGTTCAGTGTTGACAGGCTGCTGTTACTGATGTTACAGAATCTGTTCTGATCAAGTGTTCAGTGTTGACATGCTGTTACTGATGTTACAGAATCTGTCCTGATCTAGTGTTCGTCTGTGTCCAGTGTTGACAGGCTGCTGTTGCTGCGGTTACAGAATCTGTCCTGATCTAGTGTTCGTCTGTGTCCAGTGTTGACAGGCAGCTGTTACTGATGTTACAGAATCTGTCCTAATCTAGTGTTCGTCTGTGTCCAGTGTTGACAGGCTGCTGATACTGATGTAACATCAGGACAAAAATCATGGTTCATTTTATAGTTACTATGGTTTTACTACAAAAAACATAGTTAAACCATGGTTTATTATGTGGTTACTATGGTTTTACTACAAAAACCATAGTTTAACTATGGTTACTGTAGTAAAACCATGGTTAATTTTGTAGTTACTATGGTTTTACTACAAAAACCATAGTTAAACCATGTTAAAGACGTTGAGGGCGTGTCCAATCTGGATGAGCTCATTTGGGGAGGTCACTATAAATATATGTGATGACCACAGTGACATCAGATGCTGCCTCTGGACATGAATAGCTTCTCCGGCACCAGAACCATCGCTGATATTGCCTTGAGTCAAGTCAAGTCACCTTTATTTATATAGCGCTTTTAACAATACAGATTGTGTCAAAGCAACTGTACAGCATTAATTAGGAAAATAATGTGTCAATAATGCAAAATGACACTCAAACACTCAATTTTCAGTTAAAGGCAGTTCATCATTGAATTCAGTGATGTCATCATCAGTTCAGTTTAAATAGTATCTTTGCAATAATTTGCAATCAAGTCAACGATATCGCTGGAAATGAAGTGTCCCCAACTAAGCAAGCCAGAGGCGACAGCGGCAAGGAACCAAAACTCCATCGGTGACAGAATGGAGAAAAAAACCTTGGGAGAAACAAGGCTCAGTCGGGGGCCAGTTCTCCTCTGGCCAGACCAAACCAGCAGTTCAATTTCAGGCTAGCAAAGGCACAATGTGCCGAGGAATCATCTGGTTCCTGTGGTCTTGTCCCGGTGGTCGTCTGAGACAAGGGCTTTACAGGGGAATAACATCTGTATCTGGGGCTCATCTAGTTGTCCTGGTCTCCGCTGTCTTTCAGGGCTGTAGAGGTCCTCTCTAGGTGCTGATCCACCATCTGGTCTGAATACGTACTGGATCCGGGTGACTGCAGTGACCATCTGATCTGGATACAGACTGGATCTGGTGGCAACGGTGACCTCGGAATAAGAGAGAAACAGACTAATATTAGCGTAGATGCCATTCTTCTAACAATGTAGCAAGTACATCGGGTGTTATGGGAAGTGTTCCCGGTTCCGGTTGACCTAATTAATGCAGCCTAAAAATCCTTTAACGGATTTGAATATTAGAAATGTGTTAGTGTGTTATGTGTAAGCCAGGTTAAAGAGATGGGTCTTTAATCTAGATTTAAACTGACAGAGTGTGTCTGCCTCCCGAACAATGTTAGGTAGGTTATTCCAGAGTTTGGGCGCTAAATAGGAAAAGGATCTGCCGCCCGCAGTTGATTTTGATATTCTAGGTATTATCAAATGGCCAGAGTTTTGAGAACGCAGCGGACGTGGAGGACTATAATGTAACAAGAGCTCGTTCAAATACTGAGGTGCTAAACCATTCAGGGCTTTATAAGTAATAAACAAGATTTTAAAATACAATGTTTAATAGGGAGCCAGTGCAGTGTTGACAGAACCGGGCTAATATGGTCATACTTCCTGGTTCTAGTAAGAACTCTAGCTGCTGCATTTTGGACCAGCTGGAGTTTGTTTATTAAGCGTGCAGAACAACCACCCAATAAAGCATTACAATAGAATTAATAATAGTCAGAAGAGGATCTATGACTTCTGGAAGCACCTCTTTTAGGAGCTTAGATGGAATAGGGTCTAACATATATGTTGTTGGTTTCGATGATTTAACAAGTTTATACAATTCTTCTTCTCTTATAGTAGAGAATGAGTGGAATTGTTCCTCATAGGATCTATGGCACACTATCTGATGCGATACTGTAGCTGACAGCTGCATGGTTACAATTTTATCTCTAATAGTATCGATCTTGGAAGTAAAGTAGTTCATAAAGTCATTACTGCTGTGCTGTTGGGAAATGTCAACACTTATTGATGCTTTATTTTTCGTTAGTTTAGCCACTGTATTGAATAAATACCTGGGGTTATGTTTGTTTTCTTCTAAAAAAGACTAAAAGTAATCAGATCTAGCAGTTTTTAATGCTTTTCTGTAGGATAGGTTACTTTCCCGCCAAGCAATACGAAATACCTCTAGTTTTGTTTTCCTCCAGCTGCGCTCCATTTTCCGGGCTGCTCTCTTTAGGGTGCGAGTGTGCTCATTATACCACGGTGTCAGACTGTTTTCCTTAATCTTCCTTAAGCGTAAAGGAGCAACCGTATTTAAAATGCTAGAAAAGAGAGAGTCCATAGTTTCTGTTACATCATCAAGTTGTTCTGAGCTATTGGATATGCTAAGGAATTGAGATAAATCAGGAAGATTACTTACAAATCAGTCTTTTGTGGTATAAGTGATGGTTCTGCCATACTTGTAACAAGGAGTAGAATTTACAGTTTTAGCTATATGAAGTTTGCACAAGACTAGATAATGATCTGAGATATCATCTCCAATAATCTTGGAGGGAAGACTCGTTTAAAATAATGTAATCATCAGGTTTTAGACAGGTTTCTGTCAAACAGAGCACATCTAGGTTATGATCAGTGATCATATCATTTACAAAAAGTGCTTTCGTAGAAAGGGACCTGGGGCCTGTACCATGATGGTAGATGAACAAATTCAGAGTTACAGGATTAGTTTTGAGTTGACAAAACCAAACCACTCCAATCCGGCTTTGTTGGTACTATGATGCTGATCATCAACTTTCTTTGTCAACTCAGGCTTTGATCCTGAGTTTGTGGAGTGCGTGCTCATGAATGTGTGACATCACTGGCAAACAGCCAATCACGAGCCTTGGTTAAAGGTTAAAGGTTTTTCTAAAGGTTAAGAGATTGAAGAATATGATGAATTTAAATGCATTAACAATGAAAAAAGTACTTGTTCATGAAAGAGGACAAATAAAAGAAATGATCTTGCTCAGTCACAAGTGAAACTTGTTAAGTTAGTTTATATAGTTGGAAATATACAGCGATAGAGACTCGAACATGTAAGGTCACATAGTTATTTTTAAAGCATTATCTATTGATTCTACAGCTTATTTATATTACATACGATCTGTATATATTAACATTCATTTAAAATAAATGATTTATAATAACTGTTAAACTAAAATAGCTTGTGTGTAATGGATTAATAATAATATAAATCATATAAAATAACTCTAAGTAATTATCATTAAAGCCAGACAATTTTTCTTAGTACTAGTGACCTTTAATTTGGAGCAAGAGAAACTGGGGGAGTGACTTTTTTGAGTCAGACATGTGTCACTTTGTTCACATCTGATTGGTCCAATTTCAGTTTGAGATCTCTAACTCAGAACGTAACCTGCCCCGGAGCAGGTTAGCCGTGGTGTGTAAGTCACCATGGCAATGAACACTGCTAAAAGCCAAACCACTTTCATGGTACCTAAAACCCAGGATAGGTGCAAACTAAACTGAAACTTACCTGGCTAGCCAGCTAATCTGGCTTCATGATACAGGCCCCTGATTTTCAATAAGCCAAGCTTTATCATTTGTTTATCCGTATTACATCTGTTTTTTATTTGTTGAACATCAATTAAATTGTTACACTTAAATGGGTTTAGACGCAATTGAGAAAATAACTTTTGGATAGTTATACTTTATTTAATACTTGTATAGCCTACAGTAGTTGTAGAATATACTTGTACTGTTAGAGATACTATGCAAAAGTGGATTTTGCATAATAGGTGCCCTTTAAATTAAGTTTGGTCCATCATGTTTCCTATTGTTTAAAGGGGTCATATGATGCGATTTCAAGTTTTCCTTTATCTTTGGAGTGTTACAAGCTGATTGTGCATAGATAAGATCCCTGAAGTTGCAAAGACTAAAGTCTCAAAACCAAAGAGATATTCTTTATCAAAGTTAAGACTATGCCACGCCCCCCCCTAAAACGGCTCGTTCTAACACGCCCCCACATATCTACGTCACTATGTGGAAATATTTGCATAATGCAGCCCAAATGTTCACGCAAAGAAAGAAGGCGTGGTTTCAGTAACCGCAGTTGTTGAAGCAGCCATGTCAGGGAGACGCTGTGTTTCTGTTAAGATTACTTACAACAGAACAGCAATGCATTTTATGGACGACCGTTTCGTGAACCTAGGAGAGGAGGTAATTCTGACTTTGCTATGACAATCTGGCGCTTCTGAATCAGCTACTGTTCTCTGTTCTCCTTTCGGGCTCTGTCTTTACATTTATTTTGAAAGATGAAGCTCGCGATTATGGTAAGGGGCGTTACATTTCAGACAAGTGCTTGCGGTTTTCGGCCAATCACAATGCACTGGGTTAGCTGGCCAATCAGAGCAGACTGTGCTTGTCGGAAGGAGGGACTTTGTAGAAAACTAAGCGTTTGAGAGAGGCGGGGCATAGAGGACTTACAATAATGTACAGTATTTGAAAAATAATGTGTTTTTTGAACATTAAAGCATGTCAACATATTCTGTTACACCAAATACACAAAATAATGATCTTTAAAAAAGCATCATATAACCCCTTTAATAAATTGCATCATAGAAAATTAATAAGCTTGAGGTTTGAGTCGCCTTAAAAAAAAATGGGTTTGAGTATTTTAGAAAAAAACACCTTGTGTATATAAATAGTGATTTTTTTTTTTTAATGATAAACTTTTTTTTTTTTGACCATGAAACCAAGTTTCTTTAAAATAAACACCTGCCTGAGGGGAAAATTAAGGAATTTGGTGACATATTTTGAAACTTGCATTTTTTATAGGATAATAGTAAGATATATTTAATAAGATTTTATTTTTTTATTTTTTGGGGAAGAGTTTTGGAAGAAAATAGCAACCATTCGGTGGAATGGCCATTTTTGTATTAGGTAACCTTGTGTGATTTTCACTAAAATATTTGACTTCTCTAATTTTTCTCTTCTAATCCTCACTCACGAAGACTGTTGGTGTTGATGGAATGCCATGCGAGTCTATACTTTTAAGTTACTTTAATTTATTTGTTCAGATCGGCTTTTTTTTTTCAGACGCAATTTATTTTCCTCCTCTCGTCGCTTCAAGCTCCAGTCCAGCGGGTGGCACTAAGACACATATATGTTTGTTCACCAAACACCATTAAACCTCAGAGGAAGAAGATTAGTTTCACTGCGCTCTCTGTTGTTATGTCTTGATGCTGTTTTAATACAAACTGTTAGAAATGCGGTTTCTGTAAATAGAGAAATACAGTTTTTGAATCAGGTCAATAAATACCTGTAATATTCTCATCCTCACAGTCGTGACTAAGACCAAGCAGGAATATCTGGAGGAGTATCATCTGAACTGAGATCTGCTGCTGTGAAGATGGTGTTTGTTAAAGAGGAGAGTGAGGAGACCCCGAGTGAACCAGAACCCTGAGAATAAAACAGG
>NW_015639517.1:23310-24604 GCF_001515625.1 Sinocyclocheilus rhinocerous | reverse complement strand
ATAAAACACGAGGAACCAGAAACCTGCAGAATAAAACACGAGGAACAAGGAGGTTGGTGGTTATTCTTCATTCATCTTTAATAGGGTTGCAAAGTGGCGGAAACTTTCCATGGGAACTTCGTCTGGGGAATTTTGGAAATATTCCAAGTTTGAAACTTACTAGGAGTTTATGGGAATTTTTGGGAATTAATTGAAAATTTGGGGAAATTTATAAAACTATCATATACAAACATAAATATAAACATTTAGTTTGATCATAGGCTATGTTCGGTTCTTGAACGAATCGTTCTTTTGAGCCGATTGTCAGGAAGTAACCGGTCGAGCCGGTTCACAAATCGAACTGAATCGAACTTTAGTTCCGGGTTGATGACGCAGGACGCACAGCCCGAAGTACCACGGCTGCGGTCCAGTCCGTTTTTTATGCCCTTCACTCGCAAACTTCCCTCCATCTCGTTTATCCGGATGTACGTCATTGATTACGTTGCATGAGTGCTCACTTCTGGCGGACCCCTTGGAATGGGCTGAACTGGAACAACCTAAGCCCTTAATCACTTAGAATCAGCTATGGAGTTGGTTTATTGTTTAAATTTTTTCTCTTATGAATTTGTTTGGTGCAGTATTCTATATGTATATAGGTATGTTTGGGCTGTTATAAATGTAAAAAAAAAAATTATATATTATAGGGTTGTTGTTGTTCGGGGTGGGGATAAATTAAACGCGATCTGCGATGACGTCACAATCGTGTTGCATTGTGGTCTATGGAACGGCCTGAAGTATGCATATGAAGTAGACTCGCTCCCTCGGTCAAAATCGAAGGGTCGAAGGTCTGTCCATATAAACTTCCCTCGTCCACTTCACGAAGTGGAACGCACTTCAAAATGGCGGCGGGGATTCCCCCGAGGGGAAGTGCTTAGGGAAATTTGCGAGTGTGTGTCTAAAAGTGGAGTGGAACGCAGCCCTAGTGTTTCTAAAGCAGCCATCACTAGTCATCGCTCCACCGAACCTCAAGACCCGCAGAAACCCAAATAAAGTTGAATTACAGCGTATACGTATAGATTAATTCCAACTGAGCCCAAAGTTTACGTTTCCTCGTAAACCCGCTCCCGTTCTGACCCGTTCACCATGTAGCGTGACCACCCATAAAAGCCGCGTGACCCCCGGCGGCCAGAGGTCAGGAAGTACCGCCATATTGTTGTCAGAGTCCATCAGCGGCGGACGCACATGAAAGCGGCGCATTCCTGCTTTATGATGCGATCGGTGCGAGATTCATGAACGCCGTCGACAGGATTAACGC
>NW_015639517.1:22450-23300 GCF_001515625.1 Sinocyclocheilus rhinocerous | reverse complement strand
GCAAACTTCCCTCCGTCTCGTTTACTCGGATGTACGTCATTGATTACGTTGCATGAGTGCTCACTTCTGGCGGACCCCTTGGAATGGGCTGAACTGGAACAACCTAAGCCCTTAAATCACTTAGAATCAGCTATGGAGTTGGTTTATTGTTTACATTTTTTCCCTTATGAATTTGTTTGGTGCAGTATTCTATATGTATATAGGTATGTTTGGGCTGTTATAAATGTAAAAAAAAAAATTATATATTATAGGGTTGTTTGGGGTGGGGAATCTGGGGATAAATTAAACGCGATCTGCGATGACGTCACAATCGTGTTGCATTGTGGTCTATGGAACGGCCTGAAGTATGCATATGAAGTAGACTCGCTCCCTCGGTCAAAATCGAAGGGTCGAAGGTCTGTCCATATAAACTTCCCTCGTCCACTTCACGAAGTGGAACGCACTTCAAAATGGCGGCGGGGATTCCCCCGAGGGGAAGTGCTCAGGGAAGTTCGCAAGTGTCTAAAAGTGGAGTGGAATGCAGCCCACGTCCAACTAAAAAAGAAAGCACTTACACTGTCAGACTTGCACTCTCAGACCCTTGCGCTTCCGCTAGCGATGTCACTTGCAGTCTTTTTTATTTTGTTCTATTGATTGATTACTTTTTGTTTGAATCTCTCAACATTTTACAACAGTAGCCAGGTGGTGAAGACAAGAAAAAAAGAAACTAAATTACGGAGTCACTTGCACTCTCCGCTACCTGCGACGTCATTTGCAATCGACACAAATCGTGGAGACAAGACGCTGTGGTGGTGATTTAAAGGGGTCATATGATGCGATTTCAAGTTTTCCTTTCTCTTTGGAGTGTTAC
>NW_015639517.1:21679-22049 GCF_001515625.1 Sinocyclocheilus rhinocerous | reverse complement strand
TGCTGCTGCCACACAGATCTAAAATAAACAAGCAATTTATTTCCCAGCTGTTTACCTTCACAGACATAACCGACTGTTTTTGTAACTCATGTGTGTTTTTAACGTAAACTTGTGTGTGAATGAGAACTTGGTTTAGTACTCACATGCTGTGTGGTGGCCGCTTTCTGTCCATGTGTGTGCTCAGAAAAGCATATATCAGAAGTTTAAACTCATGTGGTTTAAAACGCATGATTTCAGCGCAATAAACATGATAATCAGAACCAAAACAGATGTTTTTTAGCAGGTACAAGCTGTAATGGCGCAGCTCTATTCTGGAAAAGGGGGCGGGGAGCAGCTCATTTGCATTTAAAGAGACAGGCCCGAAAAACAG
>NW_015639517.1:18743-18936 GCF_001515625.1 Sinocyclocheilus rhinocerous | reverse complement strand
GGAAATCGCCAGCTCTCCATTGAAATGAATGGGATTGTGTCGCTTTGCTGTTGCGTGTCACTTGTAGTGTGAACGGGGGCTTTAGATGTAATCTTTGGGCTCAAATGCAGCAAGTGTATCTTCAGAGAAACTGGAGGGGAATCCCTCAGAGATTGTGTGTGGGGGAGGGTCATTTTTAGACTTCTGTTTTATT
>NW_015639517.1:15237-18729 GCF_001515625.1 Sinocyclocheilus rhinocerous | reverse complement strand
TGTGGGAAGATTTGCATAACGCCGCCCAAATGTTCACGCAAAGAAAGAAGGCGTAACTTTTATTCTCGTTTTTGTCTCGTCGCTTCGTCCGGGACACGGCATCAACAGTATGGTAGGGGGCGTAACATTTCCGTCACACGCTTGAGGTATTTGGCCAATCACAACGCACTGGATAGCTGGCTAATCAGAGCACACCTCGCTTTTCAGACCGATTAGTTTTGTAAAAATCGACGCGTTTCAAAAAGGCGGGGCATAGAGGAGAAACAATAATGTACAGTATGTGGAAAATAATGTGTTTTTTTTACTTTTAACCGCATAAACACATTTCATTACACCAAATACACAAAATAATGTTCTTTTTAGCAGCATCATATGACCCCTTTAAACAATTCTTTTTGTAATATTCATGTAATTTACAAAAATACTTACCAAGATGGAAATTTTTATCTTTTGTGTGCAGGATTTAAGAAATTATGTGTTCATGTTATGGAGGAAAGCACAGTACATGTAGGGGGTGTGGCCTCAATAGCCCTGCAGTAAGGAGTGTGCTGTGTGTGCATGTGATTGAGCAGTTATAGGGTAGAAATTAAACTGAAATTGCATGAAATCAGGTTGTTTTTACCAACATTATGCTGCAAGTCCCCAGTTCCTGCAATTTTGCAAATTTACAGTTTATTCCCATTAATTCCTGTTAATTCCCATATATTCCCGTTAATTCCCATGGAAAGTTTCCAGTCTTGAAAATTCCCGGAATTTTGCAACCCTAATCTTTAATAACTGTTTGTGGTACAAAGATCTGACTAGTAACTGATTACGTGTAATCTGGATTATGTAGTCCAATTCCATAATTAAATGTAGATTAAAAATTCTTGAAATCAGACTTCAATCTTTTTTATTGATTACATGATTACATATTATTTACAAAATAGCCAGTGGTGGAGGTAACAAATTACAACTACTCTCGTTACTGTAATTAAAGGGGTCATATGATGCTATTTTAAAGATCATTATTTTGTGTATTTGGTGTAACAGAATATGTTGACATGCTTTAATGTTCAAAAAACACATTATTTTTAAAATACTGTACATTATTGTAGGTCCTCTATGCCCCGCCTCTCTCAAACACGTCGTTTTCAACAAAGCCCCCTCCTTTGACAAGCGCAGTCTGCTCTGATTGGCCAGCTGACCCAGTGCATTGTGATTGGCCGAACACCACAAGCACACGTCGGAAATGTAACGCCCCTTACCAGAAGCAGTGAAGCGTGATGGCAGACGTAACAAGCAGATATTCTTAACCACTCCTATCCAACTGTGAATCTGCTATGAGCAAGAGGTGGAGTGGAGGTGCACCACAATAAAACCCCGCCCTTTATTCCATATTCCGTTTCACTTGGAAAATACATCACAACACTGAAGTCAGTTGCAACTTCCGGTTCACTGGTACTTTTGATATTGATATACTGAGTAGTTTTTGAGAGGAGTACTTTGTACTTTTACTTAAGTACTGTTTTGACACCAGTACTTTTACTTGTAATTGAGTATTATTTCAGCAATGTTACAGTACTTGTACTTAAGTACAAATTTTCAGTACTCTTTCCACCACTGAAAATAGCAATGCATTATTCATAGTTTATTGATTCTCCCTAATTCTTCTTTTTCATCTTTTTAATGTTTTTTCTAAAGTAACCTGCTACTTATATACATTCAGAAAATCTTCCAGTTTTGTGGACGTTCACACAAAGAGCCGCTGGATTTACAAAAATCATTCAGGTTTTATGTTTCAACATCGCATCAACTACTGATGTTCATGTAATTTTGATTTGAATTATCTTATTTATCCATGTATTGCTATGTCTTTGGAAGGCTTTTGTCTTTCAAACACATTAAATTCACAAATTCACGTTATTTACATGCAGTGCATGTGTTATGGATTAACTGGGGATTGTGTTAACTACGGACATGCGCACACATAGTAGTTTTGTGGACGTTCACACAAAGAGCCGCTGGATTTACAAAAATCATTCAGGTTTTATGTTTCAACATCGCATCAACTACTGATGTTCATGTAATTTTGATTTGAATTATCACACACTATCTTATTTATCCATGTATTGCTATGTCTTTGGAAGGCTTTTGTCTTTCAAACACATTAAATTCACAAATTCACGTTATTTACATGCAGTGCATGTGTTATGGATTAACTGGGGATTGTGTTAACTACGGACATGCGCGTGCACACATAGTTTTACCTGAGTTTCCAGCAGATGTTGGACCTCCACAGATTCGTCACAGGGAATTTTCAACGGAACAGATTTCAAAGCTTTCTACATTATTTGTGAATGTATCATTATTGGACTCTGTTGTTTCCCCTGTTGATGTTCAATGTATTAGATGCCGTTTAAGGGAAGTTTTAATGTGTTTTCATGTCGCGTGTCGCAGAATACGCCCAGATTATTTTGTTTAGGCTACATTCGTTTCAATGAATTTTTTTTCTAATGACAATTGTAAATGCATTAGGGATGTAACGGTATGAAAATTTCTTATCACGATTATAGTGACCAAAATTATCACGGTTATCAGTATTATCACGGTATTGTTCAAATGTGCTGGAGATGTTCAAAAAGTACAGACACATAAATCACTTCACCAAGTTATATATTTAAAAATCAACAAACAACAAATAAAATGATTTTTTTGTTTGCATAATCACTAAAACAATAACATTACCATGATGTTCGGATTTTAAATGACAACTTGACTGACAACAGTTTAATAGCATGTTGAAATATCTAATGTAAATGTTCAAATAAAGCTTTGAAAAAGTTTCATAAAAAGGTAAACCTCACATATTAGCCTTTAAATAAAGAAAATATGTTTGTTTTATATGATAGTCAAAATTATAATTGATTAATAAATGATTATATGTATTTTATCTGCTCCCTACATAATCCTAGATAGAGCCCGACCGATATATCGTTTTGCCGATATTATCGGCCGATATGAGCCTGTCGCCGATGTATCGGCGAATATGCCGCCGATATGAAAATTTTTTTTACAGAACATATAATGCAGATAAAATGCTTGAAATGGTGTAATTACTTAGTTTGTCCAGCAGAGCGCACTCCATTGTTTGCTACTGGCGACCTGGATGAAACGCTTTAAAGCTTAAGTCAATGGAAAACCATTTAAACTTTGAACGGCCATATCTCCGTAACAGCGCGGCGAATCCGCACCAAATTCGGGGGATCTCTTCAGCTCAAGGAACCCTCTCGAACGCGAATCGAGTGTACGTCTCGAGGCCCTCTTTCGAAAGAGTCCACCCCCGCGTGGATAGCCCCCAGGGTTCGGGAGTTACGGGTGGTTAAATTGGCGGTCAGTCGCCGACCGATCTAGCAATCCCGGGGGGCTACCGACGCGCGGAGAGTGGCGTTCGAGAGGGCTCCTCGAGCTGAAGGGATCCCCCGAATTTGGTGGAGATCCGCCAGCGCGTTC
>NW_015639517.1:11767-13744 GCF_001515625.1 Sinocyclocheilus rhinocerous | reverse complement strand
TCTGATTTTGGAGTTTGACAATGAACACATTGCAACCATGCTTGGGACGGCCCACATAAACGAGCCAAAATGCTTTACATGTCTTGAAATAATAATTTCTAAACATTAAACATTGACTGTCAGTCTTTATTCACCTGTTTCTCGTTGTTTCTCATTAAAATTAATTAAAGTAAATAGTGTAAATTACATCGCTAATGTCATAGAATAGCACATTGTAACGCAGTGTTACAACGTGCCCCATCTGCGCAACTGGAATTTAAAACTGGTTAGTGTCTTCTGCTAGTAATCAAAGCATTAAAAAACTATCTGAACTGATAAATAACAGATTGGAGATTAAAATAATAGCAGATTTGTCTCATTTTAAATGAATAATAAAAACTGAGATCAAAAAATTTACTTAAGCCAGAATTTAAATGTTACTATGGTAAAATAAATATTCAAACCACGTGTGTTACAACTAACACCCCGTTACTTTGTGCATCGCACTCATCGCAAGTTTATTGTTAAATTGTTAAATGCCCTGCCTCCATTACATATCTTTGTCACGTCATTATAAGTGTTTGATCACCACATTTGAGTGGGCATTGCAAAAAATGTGTTTATGTATATACTGTATTCTATATATAGTACCAGTCAAATGTTTGGACACACGAATGGGAAAGTGTCCAAACTTTTGACTGGTACTGTACTATAATATACACAAAGAATATCGGCCGATATATCGGTATCGGCCTTTTTTTTTTACTCCCTAATATCGGTATCGGCCCCAAAAAATCCATATCGGTCGGGCTCTAATTCTAGATAACTTATCTGAATTGTTTAAATGTGTAGAATCCACATAAGCTTGTTTTTCATCAACCGGTCAAAATTTACAGCAGGGCATGCAAATTCGGTCCGTTTTTGGCCAGACAGAAACTGCACACAGGCTGAATGTAAATATAAGTCTCTGTAAATCCACTCAATATTGCTGTGGTTAAAGGGACATGTCAAGCATTTCATTCTCTTTTTTTTTTTTATATTGCTAAAGAATGAGTGATAAACAAGCTATAGGTTTGCATTAAGATGCAGTGAATTATACCAAATAATTATTTAAGAGAAAATAATTATTCAAGGGAAATAGGTGTTGAAGCAAAATCACAAAAAAAAACTTAAAAAAATACATAGCTTCAAAGCAGCTTTACCTAAAATGCATGTTTCTTTTACTATGAAGAGAAATGTCAGAAAGGACTGTCAATGTCCATATTGCAGAAATGTACAGTTTTATAATAGAGTTCTGTCAAGTCAAGTGAGGTCGCCTTTATTTATATAGTGCTTTATACAATACTTATTGTGTCAAAGGAGCTTCACGGTGTTAAATACGGAAATAGTGTGTCAATAATGCAAACAAAATTCAATTCTGCTGTAAAGCAGCTCTAAAATGAGGTCAACAGTCAATTTCTCAGTTAAAGTCAGTTCATCGTTGATTCAGTGATGTCATCCTCCAGCTCAGTTCAGTTGTGCCAATGACTGTCTAGGTCAGGGTTCCCACGCTTCTTGAAAGTACTTGAAAACAAAAATTGTTGTTGAAAGTGCGTTTTTGAATGAATCTAATGAGTCAGTGATTCATGATTACCCATTCATAAAGATGAATCCATTGAATGAATGATTCAGTGATAAAATCAGTGACTTGCCGCCACCTGCTGGCGGATTTAGTTTAATGTTTAGCGTATGATTTCAGTTATTTAAATCATTTAATGTTTCTGTATTCAAAATGTTATATTTAAAACATTAATCTCCACATAAATGTATGAATTTAATTGCACTCATGTCACCTCTGAGCCTCATTAAACGTCTGAAAATGTCCCTACAAGCCACTTTTGTGTTCTTCTGTGCCACCTCTGTAGTACAAATTAATTTATTAATACTAATTTCATATGATTGGTAACTTATTTGTCTTATTCTACTTATTATATTGTTTTAAATAGAAATTTTAAAAAG
>NW_015639517.1:9696-11719 GCF_001515625.1 Sinocyclocheilus rhinocerous | reverse complement strand
ACTTACAAATGAGGACAATAGAAGCAATCAAAACCAACAAAAGAGCAACAATATGCAATTGCTTTATTAGTATTAGTGGTCGACCGATATGGGTTTTTTGACTGCTGATGCCGATATCTTGGAAAGCAGGGTGGCCGATGGCCGATATAATTTTACTTATTTTAATTCATATTTAAGAAATTTGAAATCATTTGAAAAGTGATGAAAAAAATTAATGTGTTAAATAAACATACTTATGTTTTAGATGACAAAGTATTTTTCACAAATAAATAAATATTTAATAAAAATATAATTAAAAAAGAACACTGTAACCAACAGGGCACTCAGTATTCTGGGACGTTTGTGTGCATTAATCATATTTTTTCAAATAAAGCCAAGGTAACACTCATTTTACATACAGCACACAGTGAAAATGACTGAATATGACAGTGGGCAAATTCATAAAGCGCAGCATGATTTAAAATCACGAGTTTAAAGTTTGTCGATCGCGCGTCTCCAGTGAAGCTGAACTCTCCTCCTGTCAGCATTCAATTTGCACGGATCGACCATCACGCAGAAAACACGCGATCATGCAGGATACACACGCACACTTCACAAGATCTCACAACTGGATCTGACTAAGTTTGCAAGGTTTTTGAAATTAGATGTTTATTAGACATTCAAAGATTTGTTTAAATGATATAAGTGCGTATTTGCTGAATGCTGACGGCAAACAAGAAAGTATTATAATGTTTGCTTTTCTATTACTAATAATACAAAAGCAATCGTTATAAGACTTTTTGTATACATTTTAATTCCTTTGTGTAACTATTCTATCTGATTATTAGATTTCTGTCCGTATTTAGACAGAACTGTTAACGACAACAGCGACGAAGAGGGAGAATGTGAGCACCGTTTGCTCAGGCGCTGTCATTCTCAGCGCCGTCAAAATAAAGGTTTGGTGTTTTTTTTAATTCGTTTTGTTAATAAAAGTTCTATGTTTTATATATAGGCTAAAGTGAGTTTGAAGCTAAAGTGAGTTTGACGTTGTATTTTGTTGCATTCAAGCAATTGACGCCGAACTGCCGCTAATTCGAAAGTGAAAGTAAAATGCACACGGTGCTTTTAAGCTATTTAAATGCGAAGGAAAGCGAGGAAAAGAGGGAAAATTCAAACGAACTAAAAACGAACAATTGCTTTACGCCGAATTGCCGCTATTTGAAAGTGAAAGTAAAATGTGCATGCCACTTTTACAAGCTATTTAAAAGCAAAGGAAAGCTAGGAAAAGAGGGAACGCCCCCGCCCCCACGGTGATACCGGTATTGCCGGTGTTGTCACACGTCGATTAACCGGAGGGAAAATTTCCTCACCGTCACAACCCTAGTTTACAGCTTGGTTCAAAATATTATTTTGGTCTATATAGCTAATTTTGCCTTTCATGACAACTGTGAGGGGGGTGATTTTTTTCTTTTATAACTCATCCTTTTAAATTATATTAAGCCTTAAAGTTCTGCATAATTAACACTAGAACCGCCAGAGGTCGCTGTATGCCTAAAAGCGCCAGCGGGTAAATTTTACCCACGCACATAACAACTGTATTTATATGGCTAAAGAACATATTATTTCACTGTATTATGCCACTGTCTTCACAAAGAAGTGTCTAGAGTCGTGAAATGATTAATGTCTAGTCATCAACTATATTTTTATCCTGTTTTATGTTTAAGATTTTTTTAATGCAGGCTACACTAATCCATAACGGTCAGTAGCCTAAGCTAAAAAAAACTGCACTGACCACTCACAATGGAAATTAGAAGGTAGTAGCCTAAATATTTGGGTGATTTAATATTATAATACAATGTCATTAATCAATATATTAAGATAACCCATGGTATTTAAATGACTAAAATAGCCTATAGACAATAATGAGCAATAATAATTCACCACACTGCATAGGATGATGCGATGACAAATTCAAGCGCACAGCTTCACCTAAATATTTATTAATTTGTTTAGTTATATAATTTATAATTTGAATAAGAGAACA
>NW_015639517.1:2833-4905 GCF_001515625.1 Sinocyclocheilus rhinocerous | reverse complement strand
TTTTTTTTTTTTTTTCATCATGCGAGTCTTCACATACAAAATGATCCAAACTCTGTCAAATGTATTTGTATACTCAAATATCTACCAATGTCCACCAAGATGTAAACTTGTAGCAATAGTACTTTTTTTTTTTTTTCCTCTCTCTGATGGATGTCATTTTGTGGCAGTTTTCTGTTCACTATATGTTTCTTCATGAAAGAAATGTGTAAAAATAAACATGCAAATGTGAATTTTCTGTTTACATGCAACACACTACTACACAAATAAATGTACTGTATGAGTTCAAATGTGCATATTCTTTCTCTGTGTATTATAATATTGACTTCCCATTAAACGTTTACCTACCATTGAAGTCAACTTGCGAATAAACACATCCATGTGCGGCCCAAATGGGTTCCACCTGGGGCCCGGTCAATTTTGTCCCATAAAAGAACACGTCATCTGCTGAGAACCTGATAGATTAAATCTCTTCTATTAAATTGTGGAAAAACATGCTGAAAAAATTAATCAAACACATCTGGGTTATGTTTATTAATGGCAAGGTAACGTCTCGTTCACACTACAAGCGACACACAGTACAGAGCGACACACAGTACAGAGCGACACACAGTACAGAGCGACACACAGTACAGAGCGACACACAGTACAGAGCGACACACAGTACAGAGCGACACACAGTACAGAGCGACACACAGTACAGAGCGACACACAGTACAGAGCGACACACAGTACAGAGCGACACACAGTACAGAGCGACACACAGTACAGAGCGACACACAGTACAGAGCGACACACAGTACAGAGCGACACACAGTACAGAGCGACACACAGTACAGAGCGACACACAGTACAGAGCGACACACAGTACAGAGCGACACGATCCCATTCATTTCGATGGAGAGCCAGCATTTTCCGTTAGACACGAGCGACAGTGACCACTGGCGACAGGATGGAGGCCTCATCTGGATCGACGGATGCAGTGATAGGTGGATGTCCCTCCCCTGCGCTCCCGCTATTGGGGGATATGCCGCCCTGGACCTTTGTGATTGATTTAAAACGCTAGGTATGTAATGGTCCACAAATATAAGGGAATAACAGATAGCAAGGATTTACTACTTTATTGTAATTTTTTAATAAGTTTTTATGAGAATTTCTCATTTTACCTATAAGTGAAATGGGTGCTTTTAACCAATGTTTCCAAAAGGGTCAGGAAGATATGTTGCAGTCCAGTCCCGAATAAAACATCTGTATGGGAACATTCTGATAATGTCCCAAATATCCTCTTTGTAATGTTGCTATGTGACCATAGAAAAACTGTGTCCCCCTTAAGTCATATTGGCAACGTTATTATATGACCAACAGAGGACCATGTAAGAATGTTATGTTAACGTCCCCTTTGTAATGTTTTTATGTGACCATAGAATAACCAATACAGAACGTCCTCCTTAAGTCATATCGGGAACGTTATTATATGGCCAACAGAGGACAATGTGAGAATGTTCTGTTAACGTAATGTTTTTAATGTTTTTATGTGACCATAGAATAACCAATACAGAACGTCCTCCTTAAGTCATATCGGGATATGGCCAAGCAGCCCTATCACCTATCCTGCCACCTTCTCATGGTGTTCAGTTGACCTCGGATGAGTGAGTAGTATGTTACCTATATCGAGTGACAGGAAAGTGAGGGCAACAGGGCAAAGCCATATAGAGCATATACTTAAAGGGATAGTTCACCCAAAAATGAAAATTTGATGTTTATCTGCTTACCCTCAGGGCATCCACGATGTAGGTGACTTTGTTTCTTCAGTAGAACACAAATGAAGATTTTTAACTCAAACCGTTGCAGTCTGTCAGTCTTATAATTGAAGTGAATGGGAATCACGGCTTGAGAGTCATAAAACATACACAAACAAAACCAAAGTAAACCCTGCGGCTCGTGACGATACATTGATGTGTAAAGACACTAAACGAGCGGTCTGTACAAGAAACTGAACAGTATTTATATAGTTTTTTACCTCTGATTCACCGCAATGTCCGAACTGTCCTGAGCGCGTTCTCAACAGCCGGCGC
>NW_015639517.1:0-2807 GCF_001515625.1 Sinocyclocheilus rhinocerous | reverse complement strand
TCAACAGCCGGCGCGTGACACGTCGTCTTCTTCATCTTGCTTTACGACAGATCGCAGACTTATAAGTGCATTACCACCACCTATCTCTCAAATAGACCATTGACACTCCTAATTGAGATTGTAGATAGAGTGTCAATGGTCCATTTGAGAGATAGGTGGCTTTAATGCACTTATAAGTCTGCGATCCGCCATAAAGCAAGATGAAGAAGAAGACGCGCCAAGCATCGGCTGTTGAGAACGCGCTCAGGACAGTCAACAATTAACTGAAGGTGAACAATAACATAATTATATACATATTATACATTTTCATTTTTCCTTTCTTTTTTTATGTCTTGTATTTTGGGGGATATGTAATACCCCACTTGTTTCTTCCTCTTCTCTCTCTCTCCTCTTTCAGGCTCCTTTTGTTTCAGTCAGTTACTGAAACAGACTTGAAAGAGAAATCATTTAGATTATTAATTTGTGAATTTTCAACTAGTAAAACTACTTAAAAAGGCAAGTATCATATCTTTGTTGCACTTTTTTTTTCAGACATAGCAATGAAATTATGTAGGTGTTTAATTATGTTCTAGATATTTTATTGACTGATAAATTAGTATAAATGGATGAATATGAATGAGAATATCTTGAGCATGAACAATTTTTCAACTGTTTTTAACAAAATTGGTGGTGGTTAATGGTTACATACAGTGCATGCATGAATTAATAGAGAAATTAGATTACCTCTCAAAACTTGCAACTTGGGAGGGTGTCAGGGGAGGCTTTTGTGAATTTCTGTTTGTGGGACACTCCTTTCCTGACACACTTCTTCTTTGTAAAGTGGCTGTCCCCCACAATGCCACAGCCATCTCTTTTACGAAGAGAGAATCCTTTGTGGTTGACGTAATTTTCCTCCACACCTCTTCTCTAATCCAAATATTGTCTCCTACATGGATCTTCAAAACAGAAAATAAATGAGCATTTGCTTTAGGCACACCTTAAATTAAAGGCCACTTAAAAGACAAGATATTTAGTAAATTTTTGATTTCCGTTGACTTAAATTGTATGAACAAACCTCTCAAGGGTCATTCCGTGTCAAAGCAACTAAATTTCAGCAACTTCCCCACCTCAATTTTTTTGAGGTGGGGACAAACATAAAAAGTGATGAAAGCCAAAATATTAAATGTCACAGATGTACAGATAGTGTACATCGATGACCTCATCTTCTCCAGGAACCTGGCTGAACATCGCCACCATGTCTTCAGAAGTTGAGAGAGCTCCATCTGTACCTCAAACTGGAGAAGTGTGAGTTCCATCGTGAAACCATCCAGTTCCTCAGTTATTATCGACCATCATGGCATTCACATGGACTAGAGGAAGATACAAACCGTCAGAGATTGGCCTCAACCTACCACCATCAAGGAGCTCCAACGTTTCCTAGGCGTTTGCCAATTTCTATCGCTGATTCATCTCCAACTTCAGCCAAATCTGTGCACCTCTCACCTCACTCCTCAGGAATAAACTCAAGTCTCTGTCCTGAATGCCTGATGCCATCAACGCCTTCCATCAGCTCAAGAAAGCCTTTTGCACAGCACCGTGGCATACCTGGATCCACAACTCTCTTTCGTAGACGAGGTACATGCATCCGTGGTCGGGGTAGGAGCAGTCTTGTCCCAGCCCCAGAAAGCCTCCCATCCTCCATTCATGTGCCTTCTACTCCAAGAAACTATCCCCGGCAGAGCAAAACTGACATCGGAAACCGGTAGCTCCCCGGTGGAGCAAAACTATGACATTGGAAAATGGAAGCTCCTAGCTATCAAGCTTGTGCTAGAGGGGTGGTGATACTGGCTGGAGGGAGCCAAACACCCTTTCGATGTAATAACTGATCACAGTAATCTGTAATATCTTTGTGAAGCTAAATGTCTCAACCCCTGACAAGCCTGCTGGGCTTTGTACTTCACTTGCTTCAACTTTACAGTCACTTACTGGCCCGGATAAAGGAACCAAAAGGCAGATGCACTGTCCCATATCCATCACCCCGAGGACAATAACTCTCTCCTCCAGAACCCATCCTCCCTCCAGTCATAATTTTGAGTCCCATGTAGTGGTCCCATGACGATCAGATCTTGGAAGCCACTCGCTCTGAGCCTGCTCTACTGGGAGGTCCAGGAGGGAAAGTTTATGTACCATCATTCCTACTGCTAACCCTTCTGGATTCATTCATCTCCGGACTCTGGACACCCAGGCAGCCAGCAAACCCTCTCGCTTCTCCAACATCACTACTGGTGGCCCAGCATGGTCCGGGAAGTCTCCCAATTTGTCAAGAGCTGCTCAGTCTGTGCCATCTCCAAGACTTCCGAAACCTACCTTAAGGAAAACTGGTTCCACTGCCCGTCCCTTGCCAGCCCTGGTCCCACCTCGGAGTGGACTTTGTGACTGATCTCCCTCCATCCAACTCCAATGCCTGTATTGTAGTGGTTGTAGACAGGTTTTCAAAGGCTTGCAAACCCACACCTCTGAAAGGACTGCCCACTGCCTTCGAGACAGCAGAACGTCTTTTTCAACATGTCTTCTGAAACATTGGACTACCCGAAGATAAAGTGTCAGACCGTGGGCCACCATTCATTTCCATGGTCTGGCGAGCCTTCTTCCAACTCCTTGGAATTTCCGTCAGACTATCATCTGGATATCATTCCCCAAACCAATGACAAGACTGAATGCGAGATCCAAGATATTGGGAGATACCTGCAATCCTACTGCCATGACCACCGGCATAGATGGAGCCATTTCCTGCCCTGGGGTGAGTATGCACTGTAGCGTCTGGACCA
>NW_015639516.1:0-971 GCF_001515625.1 Sinocyclocheilus rhinocerous | reverse complement strand
CCGCTGCTGACCTCTGCCTGGATCTGGTTTTCCCCTTTTGCTGAGCGGTGCAAGTTATTTTCTGTTCATTGCCAGTTCATTCAATAAAGACATTCAATAACAATTCATTCAATAACAATCTAGCTTCTGAGTACTCAGTTATTAACCCAACATGATGCTTAGACTGATATAATTTAATTTTTATAAAAAAAAAAAAAGATATGTTCTTATTGTCTGTTAAATAAAAGATTGCTTTATGGCTATCATTTTTGAGCAACAAAATGGGGTTGTGTATTGATTCTGGGTCTGGAGACATACATCAACGTCTCCCCTCCTTCCAGTTTATTGTTTGTTTCTATATTATCCCCTAGATTAATTTAGAAACGTAACACTGTAGAACATAAAATATTTTTGAAGAATGTTGGCAACCAATCAAAGACACCGAGACATTTCTCAAAATATCATCATAGATGTTTGAAAAGACATGAAGGAGAGTAAATGACGAGACAGTTTACACTTTTAGGTGAACCGTCCCTTTAAATATACATATAATGGGAAAATTTCTGTCTTTATATATTAGCTAGTTATGTTTCATGTCTACAAGCCTGTATTTAAGATAGACAAACTGCTTATGAAGCTTCAATAATACTTAAAACAGTCAAGTGAACTTTTCAAAACAAAGGTTTTAACTGTATATGTATCATTTTATTTACATGAAGATATAAATGTGGTGAAACAGACTAAATGTATTTGACTATCTAGAGCAGAGTGAACGACACAAACGCTGTTCACTGGTGAAAATGTTTAGTTGATCTGAACTGATGAAGGAGAGACTGCATCCACAGAACAAACACAATATACTGGACATCTGTACATTAACAACACACACACATTACTTCATATAAAACTAAATATAGAATAACAATGTGTATAAAACATGAGATAACAAATGTTTTAAGTAACATGGACATTTCACACATTGTAGATTTGCT
>NW_015639515.1:0-603 GCF_001515625.1 Sinocyclocheilus rhinocerous | reverse complement strand
GGTGCCAAAGGTAGTAGTTACTGCAGACGTTTTGGCCAGGGTAGAGGTTTCTCCAAAAGTGGGTCCTGCAGAAGTGGATTCCAGAGTAGTAGTTTCTACAGAAGTGGTTCCAAGGGTAGTCAGAAGTGGTGCCAAGGTTAGTTACTTCAGAAGTGGGTCCTGCAGAAGTAGTTTTAAAGGTAGTAGTTTCTGCAGAAGTGTTTTCCAAGGTAGTAGTTTCTGCAGAAGTGATACCAAGGGTAGTAGTTTCTGCAGAAGTGGGCACTGCAGAAGTTGTCCACAGGGTAGTAGTTTCTATAGAAGGTGTGCCAAGAGTACTAATTTCTGCAGAAATTATGCCCAGGGTAGCAGTTTCTACAGAAAAGGTTCCAAGGGTACTAGTTTCTGCAGAAGTTGTGCCCAGGATAGTAATTTCTGCAGAAGTTGTGCCAAAGGTAGTAGTTTCTGCAGAAGTGGTGCCCAGAGTTGTAGATTCTACAGAAGAAGTGCCTAGGGTAGTAGTTTCTGCAGAAGTTGTGCCAAGGGTACTAGTTTCTGAAGAAGTGGTGCCAAGTGTACTAGTTTCTGCAGAAGTGGGTCCTGCAGAAGTGGTTTCCAGGGTAG
>NW_015639514.1:0-461 GCF_001515625.1 Sinocyclocheilus rhinocerous | reverse complement strand
ACAGCTCATCATCCCAAAGTCCCTGGTATTACAAACCGTACAGCAGTTCCATCGGAGGACCCAGGATCGACACAATGGACGGCTAAAGACCCTCCTTCGAATCCTGGACGTTACCTGGTGGCCCACGATCCGCAGAGACGTCTGGAGGGTAGTCGGCGCCTGCAAGTCGTGTGGTGTGGAGACCAAGGAGTGTGTCGTCATCGCCCCTAACCAGAAACCACCTCACCGTTCATCCATCAAAAAGACCCCCAAGCCGGTTTGGAGGAAACGCCAGGGGGGCAGGCTGACCAGCGTGGCTGGGTGCAACGTCATCCTGGGAGGATCGGTGCCACCTACCTTAGGACACCCAGGCTGGTATGGGACTCAACCTCTCTCTAGTGTTCGCCTAAATTCCTCCGGCAGACTAAAGCCTGTGCGGCAAAGCCTAGTTTTACCTTATTTATTACAAAGACATTTTAAAT
>NW_015639513.1:149130-153949 GCF_001515625.1 Sinocyclocheilus rhinocerous | reverse complement strand
GGTGTGAGATAATGTTCGAGTTTACGGACTGTTTCTCTCTCTTCATCTAGTGGTTTAATCTGAACTCGCTGCTGACTGGACCGGAGCTCATATCAGACACATACTTGGCTCTTTTCTTAGCGCAGCTACAGCAGGAAGGTAAAACATTCTTCATGGTGCGTCCACATGAATGTCACAGTGATAATGCTGGAAATTGAGCTCAGCTGAATGTCTCTGCAGGTTATTCCATATTTGTGATCCGGGGAAGCCTGCCGGAATGTGAAGCCGATCAGATTTTGCGGATCATGCGAGTTGAGCAGCAGCAGCGGCCCAAGCTGATCGGAGAGGACGAGGCCCAGAGGTGCACTGACCGTCATCACACAACATACAGAACAAGACAAGAATCTTCACCCACATTCAGTTACCTTTACAAAAGAGGAGCAAAAAAAATTAGCAGTTCAATTTGTAAACTGTTTGAAACATACGTTAAAGTGTTTATTTCTTCTTGCTCATGAATGTGCATGCAGAGTTGCGACAGATATATTTTGTAAAGGCTGAACAAATTTTGATGACTATGATGATGTTAGAGGTCAACATACAGAACAAGACAAGAATCTTCACCCTCCTCTTGTGTAGTGGGTCAGTTTGACCCACATTCAGTTACCTTTACAAAAGAGGAACAAAAATAATTAGCCGTTCAATTTGTAAACTGTTTGAAACATACGTTAAAGTGTTTATTTCTTCTTGCTCATGAATGTGCATGCAGAGTTGCGACAGATATATTTTGGAAAGGCTGAACAAATTTTGATGACTATGATGATGTTAGAATTTTGCCCCATCAGTTTCCATACAATTCACCAGAAATCAACACTTTAAAAAACAGCTAAGAGTTTATTGTAGCTTGTAAAACATTAAAATATGAAATGAATGAGAACTCATTAAACTTAACACTCAAAGTTTACTTGAAATGGAAGACTCTGGAAGAAATGGAAGTTTGAGTTTCACTGTCAAAAAGTCAGTGAAAGGATGTTTTTGGTAAATAGCTTTTCTGGATCTGAGTTACTAGTCTGTTTCAGATGTTGAAAATAAGTATGATTAAACCCATTTTACCTTCACAAGGGTTTGAGAAGCAGACATAAGAAATTGTAGAGGCTATTTACACAAACTAAATAGCAGTAAGTACTATTTACACCAATTACCAATAATGTTAGATACGATTTATACTTTATTTGTAGTCATTTGCACCTCAGTAGACATAAAAAAAAATTTAATTTGTGCTTGTGCTTGTGCTTGTGCAGCTAATTTTAACAAAATAGCAGTTCATAATTTTTAATATTTTAAATTTAGTCTCTGACAAGCTACAGTAGGGGTCATGTAAAAACATGACTTTTGTGTTTTTCGTAGTGTTGTTTTTTGGCAAATTGCATGGAAATGTCAATGTGACCCACAACACAAATGTAGTATACATAATTTCAGCTCAACAGGAGGGTTGAATACATGAGCAGTAATCCACGGCTGCATGTGCATCAAATGATTTCAATGCATGACACAGAGGAAGAGAAGAATGTGATGCACACACAGCCCCGCTCGCGTGCAGCTGTCACTGATGGGTTTGAGCGTGTGCTGTTGATCAGGATGTCAGTGCAGCAGACGTATGGTGGGCTGAAGGTTAGCAGAGGGGCTGCCAGGAGACAGCAGTGGCAATGGTGAGGACCGCTGGGGAGGAATTGGGCAGAGGTGGTGGGAGAGGGAGGCTGGGCGGGTGTTCAGGATGATCAGGAGGCATCAGTGTGTGCTTAGGAACAGTGTGTGCTGCCCACACACACCACAAGGCCACTCCCAGCACCGGGAGCGCCAGCGACAAGGACATGGTCATTGTAATACAGGTAGACAGATCAGGGCAGACAGGGACAGACAAACCTCAGTGGTCGTGACGGGACAGACAGGTAATTCACGACAGAACAGTGAGTTCAGCGTCACGTCATCAAAAGCTGTTAAAACGGCGAGCTGACTGAACTCAAGAGCATAGTCCAAAAGGGGAAGGTCTTTATGGGCTAAGGAGGTGAAATGTGCGGCGATATCCATGACAAAAAAGAAAAGAAACACTTTTCAAAATAAAAAATAAATAAAAAAAGGGGGGGGAAAGGCGCCGCTTTCTTTTTGTTGGTCTGGTATTCTGTCACGTTACGGTGAGATAAATGCACAAAGAAGATGAAGATTAATGCAAATAGTCTTTAATAATCCACAAGAGGGTAAATACAGGGCAGACAGGCAGGATGCACATGTAGGGACCAAGTAGACCGGACAGAGAACAGTGAACTGAACACAACTTAAATACATTGGCAAATGAAGATGATTAACTAGTCACACCTGAACCAAATGACACAATCAAACATGAGGGAAAAACTGGGTCACACAGGGCCCAGAACACAACAGAACGTCCATGGGTGTGACAATTATATAATAGTGCAATTACAGTACTTAATATTTATAGTTGTTTTTTTCTTTGCTTCTGTCCGGAATAGCCTTTGCGGCCGGGGTAAAAAGTGACCAGTCAACTAAAGTCCCATTGCAGGTGCATTTATTGTGTAAGGTTCCCAGAATTAAGAAAAACATGCTACAAAAAGTCAATCAAAAAAAGTAAATAAACTATAAATTCTTTAAAAGTCCGTTCACTGCCATTGTGAACCAAGACATGAGCACGAGCACGCTAAACACAGTTGAGGCTAGATCTCTTTCAAACAATTTCCCTCGGCCATTTTACATCCTAAGCCCCTCCTCCGGGAACGTACCACTCTATGGGTAAGTTCAGGCACAATTACCATATACAACCTTTAGACATACAAACACACAGTACATACATAACCCCAAATACCAATAGAGTTTTTAACACATAAGACATAGGCATGAAAGACTAACCAGATATACATTTGTTTCACTGCTGCTGTATGGACCTTTCTAATGATGTCAAGGAAATGTGGACCTGTCTGTTCAGGTGGTGCGAATGCTAAGTTTAAATAACACGGGTTTGGGCAATTGATGTTTCACTGCTGGTAAGTATATCTGTTAATCTGTATGAACTTAAATCAAATAAATGGTTTAACTGTATGAATGAATCTTGTGGTTATTTGTACAATGAGTATATGTATAAACAAAACCTATATATGCTGTCAGGTTATGTTAAATGGCTAAATCACACAAACACATTGAACGTGTACAGACTCCCCCATGAACATACACACTTTAACCTAACATACAACAAATACGTAATACACAACATTTGTATGGTTCAAGCATTACATAAGTCCCGTGTACAGATGTCAGTGCCGGCAAACAGACCGTGTAATACTGCACGCTGTGTGTGTGTGTGTGTACGTTATGAGGGTACGTGCCCATAGTTCATGTACAGCCACGGGTTAGATCCGTGACAGCTTTCAAATGTTAAAGCATAGAGATTTTATTTTGGCAGAAAACTACAGGGAAACATCTCTTTTGAAATGCATCTCTTTTGTAGACAACAGATTCAGGAACCATTCTCATTACAAATTTGGGTAGATGTTTGGCGCATGTTGCATTTTCAAATGCACGTTATAAGTGACTCAAACTTAATAAAATACAGTTTATGTGGAGCTGCATTTGCTGCGAATATAAACACTGTTATCATGAGCGGCTCACACACAGCGTGGGATAAAACTTGAAAAAGAATCCCAAACCATTAAGGGACAATATTTTCCCCCTTGAAATTTTTAACCTTCATAAGGGCAAATTTTCTAACCTTATTAAATGCATCCATCATGTTTTATGTAAATTGATTTGTGTATTCAATAAATTAAATTAGAATAATCCACTATAGGGCTGTTAACAATCATATGTAATCAATATCAACAACATTTATCTTTGCACTTCAGAAGAATTTAGATGCATTTACACAGACTGTTTGATGCAGCTCAGAGATGCCATGAATGCACTGACACTGCAGGTATAATTGCATAAATAATGTTAGGAGATTAATGTGTTAAATATAAAATATACTGAACTAAATGTGACGGCCTGGTGGTGGCAAATCACTTTCAAAGGCGATCAAATGCACATTATTATTCTTTATTAACCTTTATTTAACCAGGTAAGTCAGTTGAGAACCAGTTCTCATTTACAATGACGACCTGGCCAAGAGGCAGCATAAAAAGCAGGTACAATACAATAAAATCATAATAGAGTTACAAATAACACGATTATAAACAGTGACATATAAAAACAAACAAATAACTAAAAACAAGTACAATGATCTGAATTGAATTTTTAAAGGAAGAGAGCGAAATAAATGAACTAAGCTTTAAAGTCTGCTGCAGATGATTCCAATCATATGCAGCAGAAAACTGAAAAGAGCAACGACCAAAGGAGGTACGGACTTTAGGTATGCAGAAATTAATGAAACTACTAGAGCGCAGATTACGACTTGTATTATTCTTTAGCTTGGGTTAAACAAATCAATTTTACTTGGTTGAAACAGCAGCTACGCTAATTATGTTTCTATTTGTTTCTAAAACTTACTTAACCTGAAAAACTTAGTTTCATAGCTCTCTTTATTCTATTGCATTTATTTGTGCTGTTGTTTGCCATTGTTTTATTTGTTCTTATTTTATTACTGACCTTTTACTTGTGTTTTTTTTTATGAAAACAAAACTTTGCGTTGAAGAAAAGTAGATTTTTGTTTGTATATGCTGTCAATTATAGTTCTTAGAACTATATCGGAATCTGCACAAATCGGTATCGGCAGATCACACTAACGAAAAATCGGAATCGGCCATCGGCCAAGAAAATTGCAATCGGTGCATCTCTA
>NW_015639513.1:144979-147514 GCF_001515625.1 Sinocyclocheilus rhinocerous | reverse complement strand
TACTTGAATTTCAAGTATATTTTTAATACATTTAATACTACGTCTTTTTCACCTGGGTAGGATTTACACAAGCTTCAGTCTGTATCCAGAACACCTGAGAAGAGATGATGCCAACCCCTCAGAGGACCTCAGATGATGCCAACCCTGAAACAACATACAGAACTACCACATTTTGCTATAAGTTTGATTGCATCATATAATAATTGCTGTTAATAGTGTTCATCGTCTGTTTGATTACGTCTTTAATTGATTTTTCCGTACATTTCTGCCATATGTACATTAACTCAGTCACCACTGATAAGCTACTACTAAATATTGTAGAAACTTAACTTTCCGTAAAGTTGCTTTGCAACGATTTGTATCGTGAAAAGCGCTGTACAAATAAACTTGAATTGAATTGAATAGCAATATATGCAATTGTTTAGACCTGAACAACCATCAATCATTAAATTAACCCTTGCATTGAGTTTCTCAATGAGGCTGTTAAGCTTTATAATAAATGCACCAATTCAGCTAGAATCTAGAGGTACTTGCATTGCTGTTTAGAGGTTCCCTTTGTGGTGGTTGTTGCAGAAAGGGGTTTCCCAATGTTGTTGATTGGCTGGAGGCGTTGGCTGAAGGATGGTGCAGAGTCAGTGGGCTGGTTAAAGTTTTGGGGTAAGCACAGTCGGAGTTGGACACAGCTTTGCGGCAAAACTTAACTCAGAACACGAAACTAAATGGAAAAGAAAATAAATTAAAGTAGAAGACAGAAAGAAAAGTGACGAGACTAGATGGCGTACATCCTCATGGTTTTTAGAGGGGCAGCTGGCGTGCAAGCCAGAGCACGCTGAAAAGCGCTTGATGGCAAAAGCCATGACAAAAAGCCCAAAAGGCAAAAAGCATGGCTAAAAGCCAAAGAAATGGCAAAAAGTGTAATTTGTTGTTGTCCTTAGTTTTTAAACTGGGCTGTTGGACACATCCCAAATGGTGTCTTGACCAATTAGACATTGTCTTAGCTCGGCATGTTATCATGTTTCTCCTACCAACTCCTACATAAATCAACATGTTATCTTATCAGTCACATGGTACGAATTTTCCCGCTCTTGCAGAGTATAATTTGGACATGATTTCTATAACGAGAATATAATACAGTTTAACAAAGAATTAATTGATAGATACGTTTAAAGCATGAATATTCACACACACACATACTAAACACGACTATAAACCTATAAACTATTCAAGTTATTCAAAATGACATACACAATGAGTGATTAGGACATGATAGTCAAATGTGTGGGTTACATACATGATATGGAGTTATGTATAGAAGTGATGGTTGCTCATAAGTCCTTTTAGAATCATTTTGGTGCATATATACATGTAAAGGCAGTCTCTGTGCCATTCTGTGAACGTGAGGACGTGTTCAAAAGGGTCTAGAAGGAATCTCAGACTGGTTCTTGTCTTCTAGGTGGGGGAAGTCAATCTGAAGAAGTCTTTAGCTCATGATTTCTATCATGGATTTACATGTGATGGTCATCAATCTCTTTGACCATCAATATTGGTTACTTGCCCCAAATTTAACAATCTCCTTCCTGAGTTAGAATTATCAATAAGTGTACTTTTGTGTTAATGTTGCAAGCT
Source organism: Sinocyclocheilus rhinocerous (assembly GCF_001515625.1). Taxonomy (NCBI): domain Eukaryota; kingdom Metazoa; phylum Chordata; class Actinopteri; order Cypriniformes; family Cyprinidae; genus Sinocyclocheilus; species Sinocyclocheilus rhinocerous. The sequence goes on along the minus strand of NW_015639513.1, from coordinate 145,888 downwards.
GTTTAAAGCTGCTAGTTGGTTGGTTAGGCTTACTTCAGGCTGGCTGGCGCTAGGATCTGATTTACAATCATTCATGTTGTCTTGGGCCTCTTTGTGGAATTCGGCTCCTCGTGTTTCAACTATGTTCTGATCGAATCTTAAATTGTCTGTTTCACTCTGAAACGCTACAATGTGAAGCATAGTCAGATTAAGTAGTATCTACTGCTAAAGGGCATATTTGGCAGAATCACTGATACTACCTCAAACATTTAAGGTATCTCACACTTGAAATAATTAACACTGGATCATTCTAAACCCCAGGTAAATGGGATGCTGGGTAATCTTATTTTAAAGTTTCACACTGTTCATACTTTACCCAGAGTTAACAATTAATCCTGGTCATTCATAATCTGACATGTCACACTGTACATTCCTAAACCCTGGGTTACTGTTATTATTTGCATATTTGATAGTGTCAACAGTGATGACTAGATAAACACAAAACCATATTTGTTTTTTTTGACCATTGAAAATGGATAGGACACAACAATTTGGACATGGAGCTGCACCGAGATCTCGATATCTCTAGGATTAAGCCAGGGTTAGGGTTTAAAGCCATACAAGGCCTTAAAAATGAAGATTCCAAAAGAAACGTTTCTCAGGAACCAGAATCTAAAATCATATTAAGATAACTTTAATACTTCTTGGGTTACAGGCACGCAAATTTTGGAAAAATAATATTTATGACACTCAAACTGGTATTTCCTATACAATTTTGACAGAAGGAAATAAGATACATCTCTAGTTTCAACATTATTTGTCTCCAGACATTACTCTTTAAAATAAAAAAATATATTTTTGCAAAGTGACCTACAATTGGTTTTTGACCTCTGAAAATGTGTACAATTTAACGATTTATTCCTGGAGACA
>NW_015639513.1:139446-143223 GCF_001515625.1 Sinocyclocheilus rhinocerous | reverse complement strand
TGAGTAATTTATGGGCTAATTTTCATTTTTGGGTGAACTAACCCTTTAAAAATGTTTGTTAAGACCCAATATCTAAAAGGGCATTAAGATATCTTTTAATACTTTTTGAGTTACAGGCCTGCAAACTTTGGAGAAAAAACTTGAAATGTGCTCTTTTCCCATTTTTGAAAGGTCACCATTGCCACAAAATGCAACAAAGATTGCTAAAGTAATTTTTACCCCCCTGTAATTTGGCTCTGAATCTCAGGTGAAAATTGCCATTTTGACCCCCTCTACAAAATAGTGGATTACTCAGTAAATATTCATCCATAACATTTAATATTTTGGCTGCCATCACTATACATGTTTAACTTTCTCCAAAAAGAAATATTAGCAAAATCAAAAATTTGAACCTTGGACCTCTGGTTGACACAGAATGACCCCTCAATTAAGATCTCAGAATATCTAGTTTAGTGTTTCGTGTTTCCATGAGATGTGTTGAAAAACACTTATTCGTTCAGAAACAGTGCAGATCTAAAGATCACAGTCCTCTCCCGTGCTTCAGGTCAGAGCAGAGCCGTTTTCTGATCTGCTGTTCTTTCGCTCTTTACCGGCTGTAGGTGGCAGCGATCCCAGAAGCCCCAGCGCCACTGTGACGGCGGGCTCGTCTCACGAATCGGGAAGCGGCGAGAAGGAGGCGATGACAGCGGAGGAGCTGCGCAGGAGGAGACAGGCTTACTTCGACAGGTGAGCGCTAAGTAATCGACTGCAAATTACTAATTAATTCTTTAAACTTGTAATTTGATTACATTACTGATTATTGCATTTAACTACTATTTACTTTACTTTCAAGTTTACATTTTTTAAACCTAAAAAATACACTACGAAGTGAAACTCATAGTTCTTTCAGTAATTTAATATTGACTGAAAAATTACTTAAGTATCAAAACAGCAACTTGAACGATCACTTGCATTTTTTGATTTCCTGATAACGCGAAAAGAACATAAACATATGTTTTGTAATTTTTGATTGTACATAAGAGCAATACATCATTTGAAACTGTAAAAGTTATTTTATTTGTATACACTCGCAATACCAACAAAATATTGTGCTTTTGTAAAATAAAGAAAACAAATAGGATGTGCTTTCTGCATTCTCAGTCTCCGCGAATATCTTTCTGAAATGCGTCTCTAAAATGAACCAAAACTCAGCGAATACTTGACACACAGATATGAGAAATATATCTTAAGAAAGCTTGAAGTGTCTGTTTTTAAATGAAGTAATCTTGAAAACAAATATTCTCTGATGAAGTAATTCATTTAAAACCAATGTGAGGTACAGTCTTTCCTGTCTGAGCTCTCCTATAATGTGGTCACATTATGCTCTATAAGATAATCATCCACACGAAGCCAGGCTTGAGACGCGCCAACATATAAACTCCCACATCACCCCTGTAAACAAAGCGTTAAGATTCATCAAGTTCAACTAGGCTGCTTTTCGTTTTTGGAACAAGACGCGCTGTGAGGAATAAGCCTTGAATTTACCTCAGAAGAAGAATGCGATGTGACGCGGCTTAATCCAGTGGAGGATATCATTCTGATGAGTCATTTATTTTTACTTATATCAGTGTTATTGTGACATGAAGTACACATTCTTGAGGTGAACTTTTCCCAAACTATAATGCCATACTAAAAGATGTGAAATTGAGTGCAACATTTTGAAATATGATAGGAAACCTTTCATTGCATCTAAATGTTGTAGGACTTGTCTGCATGTTTAGCTCGCATTCTCATACTGACGCACAAAACATGATATTTACTTCATATTTTTTAACACTGCATTTGTAACTTAAGTAACATAAATCTATTCACATTAGGAACTGTAATCAAATTGCATAAATTTAAAGTGTAATGCATTACATTACTACGTAATCAGGAAAAGTAATTAGAATACAGTAACGCTCTGGCGCAGAGTAATGATGACGGTCTGATCTCCTCACAGGCAGCAAGCTCAGTCCTCCGCTCACCACAGCAGCTCCGCCGGTAAGAGATTCTGTCTGTCATCATCATCTTACTGATTACAGACGTCTGCTTTATGAATCTGTCTGGGATCTGCGCTGCTCAGCAGATCATGTTGTTTTGCAGACGGAGGGAAGGACAGCGGGACCAAACCCAACCAGTGACGGTCCATCAGCGCCGGTGACAAACGCCCTGAATGCCCTCGACCCGAGCTCTCTCTGGGAATGATGGGACTCACATCTCCTCTCAGAACTGGCCCGGGACCGATCAGGTCCTGCTGTGTAATAAAGGGACATTCGTTTAGCTTCGCTTCTCCTCTTTGAGTTGAACGAAGTGAAAGGGAAGCGTTTCCCGGATCATTCCTCTTCCTCAGACGGACACACGAGCGAGACGAGACCGCGGCGTGAGGAGGGAGCTGTCAGCGCTGGGATCACTCCTGCAATCTGGGACCATTGGGCTTTACTGGGGTTACTGGATCTCTCTGCTCTTCTCCTCTGTGGACTGTAGTGAAGACCTTCTGCTGGTCACCGGTGAGCGGCGGGTGACGTGCCCTAGGTAGACGGCACAGTGAGGGCAGATGCTGATGTGGAGATCAGTCTTCATACAGATTCAGACCTTCACTTGTTTTAGTCGTTCATCAGTCATCCCTCATTTGTTGGCAGGCAGCAGCTCTTTTGGATCTAGGTTGTGATTTCTCATGGTTTTCACATTCTTTTCTATGATTTCATGCGTTTGGTGGCACAGCAGCGTTTCTGAACTCGTTTCACATTCAGCAATAGTTTTTAAGTGATTGGTTATTCTTGAACTCCTATATAGACTTATTGTTTCTTAAATAAAAACCTTTCTTTTCCCCCTGAGTGGATGTTGTTTGTTTCTTCTCTCTGGAATATTTTGATTCTGTGAGTCTCTTGAAGATGTCAGATGTTCCTTCAGCATTTAGCGCTGGAGTTTCATTCATGATGGAAAGAAGAGCGAGTCTATCTGAATGCCGTCATTCAGCTGCAGCAGTGTACAAGTAAACAAGATGGAGAGATGTACTGTGTCAAAATGATACTCCCAGAAACCAGTCAAAACTGTGAAACATTCCCACATTAAAATCATATCCAATTGAAAGAATCAGAAAGAGCTTTATTGCCAGGTATGTTTACACATACGAGGAATTTGTTTTAGTGACAGAAGCTTCCACAGTGCAACAGAATGACAGTGACAAGACGAGACTGATAATAAAAACAATAAACACAGGATAAGTAAATAGGAAATAACAATATACAAAAATTTTTTTTTAAGAAAAACAAATACACAATGTACAAAGTCAAACATTCTCTTTTCTCTGTGATTTCTCCTGACTATAACAGAATAATTTTTGGCCGAACAATCCTATTAATTTGATGACCTGCAGATATGTAGATATGAATATCTGTTAAAGTCTGAATGAAATTACAGCAAGTTTCCTACAATCATTCTTAAAGGAATAGTTCACCAAAAAAAATGAACTAGTTTGCTGAAAATGCTCAGCAATGGATGCTCTGCAGTGAATGGGTGCCGTCAGAATGAGAGACCAAACAGCTGATAAAAACATCACAATAATCCACAAGTAATCCACACCACTCCAGTCCATCAGTTAACATCTGGAGAAGACAAAAGCTGAAACTAATCCAGCATTAAGACGCTTTTAAATTCAAACCTGATCCATTGGTGAGCAAGTGATGGAGTGATACATTTCTCCAAATCTGTTCCCACGAAGAAACAAACTCATCTACATCTTGAATGGCCTGAGGA